>NC_091545.1:3842500-4090000 GCF_030788295.1 Drosophila virilis
GCACAAATGAGATCGGATCCTACTTATAAATAACTAAATATCCTTGGATCGAAAATAATTCTGATTCTTAAGGCCACATTACATGCTTGTCTCATCATACGCTTTCTTTAAACAATAATAAACTGCGACAAATATAACTAATCTTTAACTTACTTGAATAAATACACAGGCGTCACAGTTAAACTTGTAAGCTATCCTTCTTCTTTTTTTTCTACCAGCAAAAAAAAACCCGCTAGGAACGAGCCGCTGTTGGCTGCGACTGCGACGCTCTGTAAAAATTCCCACGCAACGCGAAGCATGGGCTAAGAGGCAAACGGCAAAAGTAATAAGCACGATGAGAGGAGATCGTGTGCAGGCACTTTTCTGCTGTCTGTTGTCGGTTGTCCCTCACTCTCTCTCTCTGTCTCTCTCGCTCACTCTTCCTACTACGTTCGCCTGATGAAGATGAGACTGAGAATTGCGAAAAAAAAAAAAATCAAAAATCAAAAGAAAAGCAGTGGGAAAAATGTCTGTAAAGCAACAACAACCAACAACAGACGCAGCCGCCGTCGCAGCAGCCGTCGTCTGAACAATCAAAAACTGGCAAAGGAAATCACAAAAGTGCATCGGCGGAAGAAGCTAAAACGGCGCGAAGTAGAATGGGCAAAGAAGATGAAACGGGTATTACAACAAACATACAAACACATTCCCACACACACACACACACACACAGATCAATAGCCCAGGCAGGCATGGCTGAAAAGGTAAAGGCATGCGATGACAAGAGCAAAAGTAACGGACGGAAGAAGAAGCAATAAAGATACACACCAACAACAACAACAACAACAACAACAGCAGCAGCAAAGACAACGATAGCGTACACCTTGCAATTTAAGCCGCTATCTGTTTGGGCTCTCTGCTCTGCTCTGCTCTCCTCTCTCTATCTCTCTCGCTCGCTCGCAACGCAGCCATCAGCGTCGACCATCAGTCTCAGACTCGCCCTCTCACTCGCTCGCTCGCTCTCGCGCACAGCATCAATTCAACGCACACAAGCACACACACGTACAGACAACGAAAAAGGGATCACTGCAGGCCGCGGGCTGCAGTCGAATAACAAAGGCCGATCCGCATAGGAATTTTCATCGCACACACAGGCGCAAACACGTGTATGTATGTGTGGATCCTGTGTTGCATCACGCGCAAAGCAGATCAGATGTGCACGAGAATGTGTCGCTGCTTTGCGCCGTCTAAACCCTCCCCTTCTCAAAAATGGCTGTTGACCTCCTCTGAAGGTTTAAGGGTCTCCCGTCCACGTTTTCGGTCTCAGTTTTGCTTCATTTTGTGTCCGCTTTCACACGGCATTCGTGTTACCTGTGCTGCGACCACGACAAGACACAGGACTAAAGCGAGCATAAATGCCCCGACCCTCGCTTGTCATCCATTAATGTCGTTTTCAAGGCACAAATAGTTTTTTCATTCTATGTACGATACATAGCCAAATGACCATGGGAATTGGGGGAAACGGGTAATCAAAGAAAAAAAATCTTTAAAGTTAGTATGAAAATAGAAAATAACTGATTTGTATTGGCCCTAACCCCACTTTTCTGCACCTGCACTAAGCGAGAGCCAGCCCCATAATTCGTGGAGCAAGCAACAAAAGAAAAAATGTGAACATTGTTGTACACATACAAAAGCGACTACGTCGGATGTCGTATGCATATACACACACACACACACATACACGCACGCATGCACACATACAGCAGAACAAATGTCACGACATGCATAAGAAAATGAGCTTACTTTACCCCTAGATAGATTTATTTGTGCACTTTGAACAACAGAATTCATATATTTGGTATACACTTGCGGCATGCAATTGCATTTGATCTTAATTGTTTAACTATTTCATCCGTTTTACACTTTTTGCGTTTAGTTCACGCACACACACATATACACACACTTGCCCATGCACAAGAAGCATTTGCCACCGAGCACACGTTTAATTGAATTTACAACGTACGTTTCTCTGCCGTTTTCTTCAATGTGCCGTCAGCTCTCCAGAATTATTATTTTGTATTAACCGTATTAGTATTATTCTGACAAACAAAAACAAAAATTCTTAAATTCAGACAGAAAAATAACTAAATGACTTGAGCTGCGCTGCCACTGTATGTCAGCAGCACCAAAGTATCGAGACAAAGCATCGATACGTTGCCCGCAACGCTAAGTTATCGATAGACGGAGCAGCAGCGATACCATCGAGTGATGCTATTCGATAATATATGTTATTGGGAACTATTTTTAAAATGTTAAAAAAAAAAATGTTTTTAATTATGTGAAACATGCCAAACTGACTGAATGAGCAACAAAAAACAGAGCATCTGTATATTATACTGATTTAAGACATTGCTTGAAATAATGCTGTGTACAGCTGCATATCGATACACAGGCCCGCCCGCAATCGATTGCTTCTGTTTAAATCAAGTCAAAAGGCCAATTAATATTAGTTTGGCTGCTGCAATGGCTACAACGGTGGCGTCCGAGGGCTTTGGGGACATTGTGTCCCACTATCTGGACAAAGGAATAGTGCTTATAATTGCTGATCTGCTGAGTTTAATAACGGTCTCCTCCTGCCTGGTCATCAAAGTGCCGCAAATAAACACAATACGCGAAAACCAATCGTCTAAAGGTAAGACCCCCCCCCCCCCCCCCCACACACACACAACTATTATTAACGCCCACTCACTTGATTCCTTGCTCTCACTCATTTCGGCAGGCATCAGCATCCTTGGCCTGTGCCTGGAACTGTTCAGCTATACCGTTATGATGTCCTACAATTATAGCGCAGGCTATGATTTTCTATCCTACATGGAGTATCCTGTGCTGCTGCTGCAGGAATATGTGCTCATCTACTATGTCTTCAAATATCAGGATATGCTGGGCAAGCGTACACAAATCTTTGCCGTCTTCTACGTGACCATTGCAACGCTTATCTATCTAAAGCTCTTTCCCATTATCGTCCTAACGTTCCTGGTGGTGAGTAAGAGACCATTATCTCCCTCCACAAACGCAGTCAATAGTCAATAGAACAGCTGCGATATTGATTAGAATGTGTTTCGACCAGATAACGAGTTGGGCTCAAACTAGTTTTACATTAACTAATTATGTTTTGTTTTTATTGCCATTGGAGCTGAGCATTATGAGGCGCTCGGAACTGATCTGAACTGGGCATCATTGCCGAAGGTCATGTGTGTGTGTGTTTGTTGTATAATATTTGTGCTGCTTCTATTTATACACATACAATGCTCTCGCTGACCACAAACACGGCTATATTGTGTATAAAATACAGTAAACGCTGCCTAAGGCGCACAGCTGTCATTTCTGTTAGTAAAGATTTCCGTTATTTTGAATTTTACGTTCATTTTTCTCGGCAGCCCTTCTGCACGCCCATTGGAGCCACCAGCAAGGTGCTGCAGCTTTTGGCCATATTGCGCACAAAGGATGCCAGCTCCGTGAGCCGCACCACGTGGGCCCTGTCCGCCTTCACAAACATGAGTATGTGAACATAAAAATGGGTTTATCGCAATCAATCTTAACTTGTTTATATTTTAGCCCGTATCTATACGGTTTTTGTGCAGTCGCAAGATTGGATACTGCTCTCGAATTTCCTGATATCCACGTGCCTCAGCTCGAGCGTGTTTGCCGCCGCCTGCGTTTACAAGCAGAAGACGAAGACAGCTTGAAATCCTTGGCCAGGCCGAGAAAATACTCAAAAGACACGCGCCAACAGTTACATCAGTCGTTTATGGTTATGTAGATTCTAATATAAATTCAAATATCATTTTTGGCATTTGTTATTGGTCCATTCTTGCTGTTTAGCTATCCGCATAGTATGCCACGCCCAATGCGCCCATTACGGCGAGCAGGGCCAGAGCATAGATGCCCCAACGTTGCCAATCGATGTGATAGCTGGCGGGCTGCACATCCAAAGCTTTGCGCTCCTTGTGCTTGCGCTTGCCGAACTTTTGCTCGTATTTTTCCAGCTCCAGACGATTTTTTTCCTGCTCCTGCTTTAATTTACGTTCCAGCTGCTGCTGTTCCGTAGCCTTCGCCTTGGACAGCTCCTCCAGACAATTGGCATCGCATTTTAGTTCAGTTTGCCCCGCACGATGCTTATCGCAGGCTATCTCCAACTTGAGCCGCTTGCAGGCGCAGTAGATGCGCACCTTCTTCCGGCACAGCTCCGGATTGGGACACGGGCCGGGATGGCAGACGGTTATGCAGCGATGACCGCATTCAAACTGTGTAGAAGAGTTTATCATATAGAGTGTGGACACACCATGTGGCGAAAGGAATACGCACATTTTTGAGGCAACGATTGCCGCAGCTGCCAAACTTTTGCCGGCGCTCCAGCGTCTGCTGCACACTGCCGCCCTCCTCCTGATTGAAGTACTCGCTGCACTTGTACATGACCTGGTTGAGGCCGCAGTGGCATTTGCTTTTGATGACAAAGCTGCACGGAGCACAGGGCGGCGCATGGCAGCCTTTGGTGCAGGCGTGCGTGCAGCCAGGGGGTCGCGGTATAGCGCAGCCTTCCTCGCAATTGGCACAGCCCGCCTGCTGGTTCATGTCCTCAGGCTGGGGCACCGCGTGACAGACCAGCTGGCATCGATGATTGCCGCATTTCAATTGACGCGCACATTTGCGCTGGCAGGACGTGGGCTTCGAGTTCCAGCAGGGCCAGGTGGCCAGCTCGTGGCCGCCAATGCAGGCAACACGGACGCCCTCCTCGCAGCGCGGATGCGGCAGCGAACGATATTCATACTAAAAGCAAGTAAATGACTTTTAAATTGGACTCGCTGGGCAACAGTTGAGGCTCACCTTGTGCTGCTGCGCACGCGGCGCATCCGCTGGCTTGGGCACACGCAGTGCTGCGTGGCAGCGCGCCTTGCATATGTGTCCACAGCCGCTGGTATCGTTGGGCAGGCCACATGGCTGCACGCAGGGCGGACACTCACCCTTGTGGCAGCGATGCTTGATGGCATGATGACACTTGGATGTGATGCTGCAGGCAAATGGCAAATGCCTTAAGATTAGCATAAACAAATATATTATATATATATATATGGCTACGAACCGGCACAGCTCCTGGCAGACAATGCGCGCGCTCTTCTCCCGGCCGCAGGGCACACTGCGACGCGTCTTGCCGCAGCGGCAGTTCACCTGGGATTCCAGCTTGCAGGGATAACAGGGCCCATTGTGGCACACCGACTGGCACTTGTGCTTGTTGCAGCTTAGCTGCTTGCCGCAAATCTTCTCGCAGGGCGGACACTGGTCGCCGCAGCACTGGAAAAAGTTAACAAAAAAGCGATTGGTAAGAACTAGCAAATACCCTGTAATAATCAATAGTTTTTACGGCTTCAAATGTGCGTGTTTTTGTCTGTTCTACATATTTAAAGAAAACCCTCACAACTTGCGTCTTTACAGGGCATAAATAGCCTAAGATATACCTTGCGATTACAGGCATGCTTGCCACAGTCGCGCATCTGTTTGCATTTGGTTTCGCAGTTGAACTCCTTGGAGCAGGGTAGCTCCTTCTCGTGCAGACCGCAGCGACACTTCTTCTTGGTGCGCACCAGGCACTGCAAAGGCTTTAATTAGATATTGTGCATATTTAATTGAATTGCTGCGTCGCTCACCAAGTTGCAGGCGCCGCGATGGCAGCGCTGGGCGCAGCTATGCTTGCCGCAGGACAACAGCTTCTGGCAGGTGTCGCCGCATGTTTCCGCCAACTGGCTGCAGTCGCCAGTTCTGGTCTGTAAAGGATTGCTCAGCTCTCCAGAATTATTATTTTGTATTAACCGTATTAGTATTATTCTGACAAACAAAAACAAAAATTCTTAAATTCAGACAGAAAAATAACTAAATGACTTGAGCTGCGCTGCCACTGTATGTCAGCAGCACCAAAGTATCGAGACAAAGCATCGATACGTTGCCCGCAACGCTAAGTTATCGATAGACGGAGCAGCAGCGATACCATCGAGTGATGCTATTCGATAATATATGTTATTGGGAACTATTTTTAAAATGTTAAAAAAAAAAATGTTTTTAATTATGTGAAACATGCCAAACTGACTGAATGAGCAACAAAAAACAGAGCATCTGTATATTATACTGATTTAAGACATTGCTTGAAATAATGCTGTGTACAGCTGCATATCGATACACAGGCCCGCCCGCAATCGATTGCTTCTGTTTAAATCAAGTCAAAAGGCCAATTAATATTAGTTTGGCTGCTGCAATGGCTACAACGGTGGCGTCCGAGGGCTTTGGGGACATTGTGTCCCACTATCTGGACAAAGGAATAGTGCTTATAATTGCTGATCTGCTGAGTTTAATAACGGTCTCCTCCTGCCTGGTCATCAAAGTGCCGCAAATAAACACAATACGCGAAAACCAATCGTCTAAAGGTAAGACCCCCCCCCCCCCCCCCCCACACACACACAACTATTATTAACGCCCACTCACTTGATTCCTTGCTCTCACTCATTTCGGCAGGCATCAGCATCCTTGGCCTGTGCCTGGAACTGTTCAGCTATACCGTTATGATGTCCTACAATTATAGCGCAGGCTATGATTTTCTATCCTACATGGAGTATCCTGTGCTGCTGCTGCAGGAATATGTGCTCATCTACTATGTCTTCAAATATCAGGATATGCTGGGCAAGCGTACACAAATCTTTGCCGTCTTCTACGTGACCATTGCAACGCTTATCTATCTAAAGCTCTTTCCCATTATCGTCCTAACGTTCCTGGTGGTGAGTAAGAGACCATTATCTCCCTCCACAAACGCAGTCAATAGTCAATAGAACAGCTGCGATATTGATTAGAATGTGTTTCGACCAGATAACGAGTTGGGCTCAAACTAGTTTTACATTAACTAATTATGTTTTGTTTTTATTGCCATTGGAGCTGAGCATTATGAGGCGCTCGGAACTGATCTGAACTGGGCATCATTGCCGAAGGTCATGTGTGTGTGTGTTTGTTGTATAATATTTGTGCTGCTTCTATTTATACACATACAATGCTCTCGCTGACCACAAACACGGCTATATTGTGTATAAAATACAGTAAACGCTGCCTAAGGCGCACAGCTGTCATTTCTGTTAGTAAAGATTTCCGTTATTTTGAATTTTACGTTCATTTTTCTCGGCAGCCCTTCTGCACGCCCATTGGAGCCACCAGCAAGGTGCTGCAGCTTTTGGCCATATTGCGCACAAAGGATGCCAGCTCCGTGAGCCGCACCACGTGGGCCCTGTCCGCCTTCACAAACATGAGTATGTGAACATAAAAATGGGTTTATCGCAATCAATCTTAACTTGTTTATATTTTAGCCCGTATCTATACGGTTTTTGTGCAGTCGCAAGATTGGATACTGCTCTCGAATTTCCTGATATCCACGTGCCTCAGCTCGAGCGTGTTTGCCGCCGCCTGCGTTTACAAGCAGAAGACGAAGACAGCTTGAAATCCTTGGCCAGGCCGAGAAAATACTCAAAAGACACGCGCCAACAGTTACATCAGTCGTTTATGGTTATGTAGATTCTAATATAAATTCAAATATCATTTTTGGCATTTGTTATTGGTCCATTCTTGCTGTTTAGCTATCCGCATAGTATGCCACGCCCAATGCGCCCATTACGGCGAGCAGGGCCAGAGCATAGATGCCCCAACGTTGCCAATCGATGTGATAGCTGGCGGGCTGCACATCCAAAGCTTTGCGCTCCTTGTGCTTGCGCTTGCCGAACTTTTGCTCGTATTTTTCCAGCTCCAGACGATTTTTTTCCTGCTCCTGCTTTAATTTACGTTCCAGCTGCTGCTGTTCCGTAGCCTTCGCCTTGGACAGCTCCTCCAGACAATTGGCATCGCATTTTAGTTCAGTTTGCCCCGCACGATGCTTATCGCAGGCTATCTCCAACTTGAGCCGCTTGCAGGCGCAGTAGATGCGCACCTTCTTCCGGCACAGCTCCGGATTGGGACACGGGCCGGGATGGCAGACGGTTATGCAGCGATGACCGCATTCAAACTGTGTAGAAGAGTTTATCATATAGAGTGTGGACACACCATGTGGCGAAAGGAATACGCACATTTTTGAGGCAACGATTGCCGCAGCTGCCAAACTTTTGCCGGCGCTCCAGCGTCTGCTGCACACTGCCGCCCTCCTCCTGATTGAAGTACTCGCTGCACTTGTACATGACCTGGTTGAGGCCGCAGTGGCATTTGCTTTTGATGACAAAGCTGCACGGAGCACAGGGCGGCGCATGGCAGCCTTTGGTGCAGGCGTGCGTGCAGCCAGGGGGTCGCGGTATAGCGCAGCCTTCCTCGCAATTGGCACAGCCCGCCTGCTGGTTCATGTCCTCAGGCTGGGGCACCGCGTGACAGACCAGCTGGCATCGATGATTGCCGCATTTCAATTGACGCGCACATTTGCGCTGGCAGGACGTGGGCTTCGAGTTCCAGCAGGGCCAGGTGGCCAGCTCGTGGCCGCCAATGCAGGCAACACGGACGCCCTCCTCGCAGCGCGGATGCGGCAGCGAACGATATTCATACTAAAAGCAAGTAAATGACTTTTAAATTGGACTCGCTGGGCAACAGTTGAGGCTCACCTTGTGCTGCTGCGCACGCGGCGCATCCGCTGGCTTGGGCACACGCAGTGCTGCGTGGCAGCGCGCCTTGCATATGTGTCCACAGCCGCTGGTATCGTTGGGCAGGCCACATGGCTGCACGCAGGGCGGACACTCACCCTTGTGGCAGCGATGCTTGATGGCATGATGACACTTGGATGTGATGCTGCAGGCAAATGGCAAATGCCTTAAGATTAGCATAAACAAATATATTATATATATATATATGGCTACGAACCGGCACAGCTCCTGGCAGACAATGCGCGCGCTCTTCTCCCGGCCGCAGGGCACACTGCGACGCGTCTTGCCGCAGCGGCAGTTCACCTGGGATTCCAGCTTGCAGGGATAACAGGGCCCATTGTGGCACACCGACTGGCACTTGTGCTTGTTGCAGCTTAGCTGCTTGCCGCAAATCTTCTCGCAGGGCGGACACTGGTCGCCGCAGCACTGGAAAAAGTTAACAAAAAAGCGATTGGTAAGAACTAGCAAATACCCTGTAATAATCAATAGTTTTTACGGCTTCAAATGTGCGTGTTTTTGTCTGTTCTACATATTTAAAGAAAACCCTCACAACTTGCGTCTTTACAGGGCATAAATAGCCTAAGATATACCTTGCGATTACAGGCATGCTTGCCACAGTCGCGCATCTGTTTGCATTTGGTTTCGCAGTTGAACTCCTTGGAGCAGGGTAGCTCCTTCTCGTGCAGACCGCAGCGACACTTCTTCTTGGTGCGCACCAGGCACTGCAAAGGCTTTAATTAGATATTGTGCATATTTAATTGAATTGCTGCGTCGCTCACCAAGTTGCAGGCGCCGCGATGGCAGCGCTGGGCGCAGCTATGCTTGCCGCAGGACAACAGCTTCTGGCAGGTGTCGCCGCATGTTTCCGCCAACTGGCTGCAGTCGCCAGTTCTGGTCTGTAAAGGATTGCTCAATTAGTACATAAATCAATTATGAAGCTATTCTATTGCTTACACTCTTGCCGCAGGGACAACTGCGCACGCCCAGAGGACACTCGCCGCCGCCACAAGGTCCAGCGTGACACACCTTGTCGCAAGTATGCAGGCCACACGCAAAAGCAGCACCACATATCTAAAAGAAGCAAAGATAACTGAAGTTATTGATATCTTATCAGTCTGTTGTTATAGCCTGTACCCATTAGAAAAGTAGGAAGAGGGTTTGTAGGTTGGTTAAAGAAAGAATCTTCGACTTACATTGTTGCACTTCCATTTGGGCTCGGCGCAGTTTACGACCTTCTCCTCGCGCTTGCATTCGCAGGGCTGTGAGCTCTTGCTGCTGCAGGGCGGGCACTGGCCAGGACGATGGCAGCGCTGGTTGCACTTATGCTTGCCACAGGACAAAAGCGCTTGGCACTGCAAAAGAAAGAGATTCATATTAGAGGATCATAATTGCAAATTGCAAAGCCAAGGCACACCTTTTGTTGACACTGCCAGTTCTTGTCGATGCAGCGCACGCTGCGCTTCGGTGACTTGCCGCACAGGCAGGAGCTCTGCGCGAGCTGGGCACACGGCGGGCACGGACCGGGATGGCAAAGCAGCTTGCAGTCGTGTCCGCATTTGGGCTGCAGCAGTTTGGCGCAGATCTCGCCGCAGGAGTGCGGCACCAGAAACGGCTGTGGCTGCGGATTCAGCTCCTTGCCGCAGAAGCATTCATACTGTGTGGGTCGATCGGCAGGCTGATAGTCCCGGCGGCACTGTGGACAGCACCAGTACAAGGATTTCGGACGCTTGGGCGGCACATACTCGCCCAGATGATTGTAGTGGCCCGTCTGCTGCTGCTGCTGTTGCTCTGCCTTGACCTTCAGCTGCATAACGCTGTCGTTGGCCCAACGCTGAATGCAATTCAAATGGAAGAAGCAATAGCAGCTTCTGCATGACCAAATGGACTCCACACGACGAATGCTGCCAATGCATATCAAGCAGGTAGCCGCGCCCGAATGCAGCGTGTTCTCCAGAAAGGTTGCAGTGCGATTCACATTGTCCCTACTTGGAGCCTCCGTTGAGGCTTGGTAATGCTTGTATAAAAGATCTGAAGGGGGGAGTAGATAAGGTCGACGACACGTCACAGCTTAAATTGTTGTTTACCCAGTATATGCTTTTCATCTAGTTCGCCTTCATCCTCCGAGCTGGAGGCATACGCGTTCACAAGCTTCTGTGCGGCTGCCAAGTTTTTGGCCTGCGCTTTATTAAACTTTTCCATTGTTTTTTTTTGCCGGTTTAACTTGCGCTGAAATCTGAAATCGACTGCTGCGAATTGCACAAACCAGGGCTGCAATATAATCGAACTGGAACCAATACCAAAAGGCACAACTTAACTGGTTGCTCAACACTGTTCACTGAGTCAGCAATAGAGAAAACTTTTAATTTGTCACAATCTTTGCTGTATCAGTCACGCTAGTGTTATGAATAAATCTAAAATATCATTTGTATATAAAAAGTCGCACGACGAAGTACAATAAATTTCGATTTTTGCATTCCAAAACACGTAACGTAACTGCAGAAACACGCGCCCATCTCTAGCAAGCAAAAAGAACCAGTTCATATTGAAATTGCGTTCGAGTGGCCCTAACTTTCACAATTCAATAAAATAGAAGGAAAAAAAAAACCAAAATATTTTCAGACGCAAAACCAATTTCAACATGAGTTTCTTCAATTACATATTCGGGCCAAAGCTGTACATGGAGTACAGAGGCGTGCACGAGCCACAGGTATGTTAGACGCACGCCGTGTGGTAATTTGAGACTTCCAACCGATTTGTCATTGCAGCGAAAAATGTATGAGCCCGGCCCAGTTGAAAAGTTTGGTGAACAAATCTTGTCGACGGTGGGTGTTGAGTGTGTTGGTCTGTGTGTGTGTGGTTGGTATAATTAAACTAATGCGGATTATCTTGTTACAGCTGTCGGTCGTGTGGTCCGTCAGCTATTACACGTCGCCGCTGATCTTCACATTCCTGTATAGACGCGGCTACTTTGTGGCCGATTCGATGCCGACGCTGGCCAAGCTCACCACCAGCGTGGGTCTGATAGTCATCATATCGCTGTTTATGCGCGGCGTTGGTCGCCGTCAATCGCGCGCTTATACGAGCATGATAAATGCGCTGACGTTGGCGAAAGTTAACAGTTCCTCGGATGCACTGCGTCGCTTTGACATTGACTTCTCGGCCTGGCCCGTGGACTTCGATGTGAAAGCCTTGGCGGGGTGAGTGTGGCAAGCCCCGGAGGCCGTCTAAGGTGGCGCCAATCCAACTACCGTTTTCCTCCACAGCGATGCCAAGAAGCCAACCACCACGGCAATCCGACGCGACAGCCTGAGCATTGCCACACTGCCCTGCGAGCTGATCGCCTACGTGGCCATACACACCTTTGGCCTGTCCATGATCTATCCCGGCTCCGTCAAGCTGCTGCAGAAATTCATGAGTATGTTTCGCCTGCCAGTGCAGCCGTATGCCTATTAATCCATGTCTCTTGCAGGACCCGCGTTGATCGCGGGACGTGCCAAACTAATTGAGGAGGACAATGGCATACGCTATAAGGTGAAAACAATTGATTCCAACGAAATCGATACGCTCTTCATTGACAATCGCAACGACAATGTCGGCAACGGCAAGACGCTGGTCATCTGCTCCGAGGGCAATGCTGGTTTCTATGAGGTGGGCATCATGGCCACGCCAATTGCATTGAAATACTCGGTGCTCGGCTGGAATCATCCGGGTTTTGCCGGCAGCACGGGTCAGCCGCAGCCGGAACAGGATAAAAATGCGATCGATGCAGTTGTGCGATTTGCCATCAATCATCTGGGCTTTGCCGTCGAGGATGTCATACTGTATGGCTGGAGCATTGGCGGCTACAGCACCCTATGGGCCGCCTCCATATATCCCGATGTTAAGGGAGTGGTGCGTGCTAGATTCTCCACTCTTAAAGTCTATCCAAATTTCACGCTCGTCTGTGCACTTTCAGGTCTTGGACGCCACCTTCGATGATGTGCTCTACCTGGCCCAGCCGCGCATGCCCGCCAGCCTGGGCGGCATTGTTCGCGTCGCCATACGTAAATATTGTAATCTGAATAATGCCGAACTGGCAGAGAAATACAATGGACCATTACTCTTAATACGCCGCACAGAGGACGAGATAATTGCCGAGTAAGCGTTTCGCTTGATTTTCTTGCTTAAATATATTATGTATTTGTTTTCCTTAGGGACAATCGCATTGATACGAATCGAGGCAATTATCTGGCGCTGTCCGTGCTCAAGTATCGTTATCCCAACTTGTTTGGATCCACACAGCTGTCGCTGGCTAAGGCTTTGCTCTCGAAGCAGCTAGAATCCTATAGCTACACCGTTGCCGAGGAGAAGCTGTGCATGTCACGCCTGATAACTTATGCCTCCGACGAGGGCAAATCATTTCCCATGCTCATCGGAGCCGATTACAGTGATGAGATGCGCAGCCAAATGGCCATGTTTTTGGTAAGTTATCAATTAAGTTAAGAATTTATTGCTTCTCATTGACATTTTATTGTTATTTTCAGTTGCGCAAGCATTTACGCGATTACAACTCGTCGCATTGCACACAGCTGCCGGGCGAGTTCTTTAGCATTCCCTGGGACATACCCATTGAACATGGCTTCGTGTTTACTTAAGGCCCCACTCAATATATGTATGATTGGGTTGGCAGTCACAAAAAAAAATGGTATTCGAGTGTGTTTTTTTTTTTTGTTTGGGTCTTTTTAAGTTAAGAATTAGTGAGAGAGAAAAAATGGTTCAAGTCCTTTCTGCATTTTAACTGCTTATTAAATTATTACTTGATCGAGCTGTTGTACAATACAATAACTGGTGTAAAATTGTCTTATACATATAAATATATATATATATATATATATATATATATATATAATGAAATAAATGTCGCAAACCAATCACAGTCACAGCGATTAGCCCAGTAAACGGGTTTCGTTGGTAGAAAAATGTTTCTATTTCTATGTTCTATTATTAATAATTACACGGTTTAAGCGAAGGCCTATGAGTTTTTCTTGGAGCCGCCGAACCCGGAGAAGCCCATTATGGCGGCCATGTCGTCGGGCAGGCCGGCCGCAAACTCATCGTTCTCCTCGGCCTTGCGTTTGCGCTCTTTTCGCTTCTCTTTTCTGTGCTCCTTGTAGCGATCCTCCTCCTCTTTGGCCTCGCGCAGCCGCTTCTCCAGCTCGTAGTCTTTTTGCTTCTCGGCCATTTTCTGTTTGTTTTGCTGAAAGCGATCTTTCACCTGGTCAACGGTGCTGCGCTCCACCTTCATCGACATGCCCAGATTACGCTGGTGTTTCTTGCCATTGATGTGATCCAGAAAATTGATGGAATCCTTGACAACACAGTCGCAAACATTGCAATAGTAGCCGCCCGATTGTGAGGTAGGTGTGTTTTTGTTAATGACAACGCTTTTGCCCAATTTGCTGTCCAGGTCAACCTTGTAGTCGCGTCTCTTCAGGTTTTCCCGCTGCACTGGCTCTGTGGCATAGAAATAGAAAACGGTTTACAAAACGAATCCCTGCAATGTCCGTGGGAGGGCATTACCCTCGTCCTTTGGTGCAGTCTGGTTGAGCAGGCGCTCTTGTGCCAGTTTTTGATATTCGTTCTTGTCCCATTTTCTGCGATGATCATCTGGTCGCATCGTCATTTTGCCAAATTTCTATGCACTCGCGTTTAATTATACAAAAGGCAATTTTTTTTTTTAACTTTATTAGTGCGATACAAAAATGACTATCGATAAGATCAGTGCACAGTGTTGCATCACTATTGATTCCGATTTCCGATAGACTGCACGAATTAACTTGTTAAAAGTGCATAGGTGTGATCGCCTCCTCCTTTGCATGCAATTGTCTCTGCCTCCGGCAGATTAGGGGTATTCTCTATAGGTTGGCTGAATTTCTCGCAATTATTGGACAGCTTCTTTGTATGGATTCTATGAAAATTCATTTATATATAAAGCAATAAAAGCGGAGTAAGTGTATTACGTTTTATGTCTTGTCAAATTGTCCTTGCGTGTAAAGCTGCTGCCGCACTCATCGCAAGTGAAGCATTCCGTATGCGATGATTTGTGGCGATGGAGCGTGGATTTAAGACTAAAAAGCTTGCCGCAGCCTTCCACCGAGCACATATACATTAACAGTATGTTGCTGTGACACATTCTAATGATGGAGGATCAGATTTAAAAAAGCTTCTTACAGAAATCAGATGGTCAATTTACTGATTGTGCCGATCCAGGGAATCTTTGCGGGAAAAGTTTTTATTGCATTGTTTGCAATCATGCGTCGTATTTGAGTCTTGCCGGTGCGTCCAGGAGTGTCGTTTTAGTGTCCATCTCGTGTTAAATACCCTACCACAGCCATCCTCCGTGCAGACAAACTCACTGCAACTCCAGTTAATCATCTAGAAAATAATTTTAAATTGTGCACCAGCAAATATCGATAACTTAACGATAACATGAACAGCCAAGGTCAACTGCAAACACAAAACTGATTTTCCTCAGCAACAATTAGAGATGCAAGCACTATTTTAGCTGCTAGTTAACTATTAACTTACCTTATATGTAAAAGCTATTTAGTTACGCGTTAAAATTAATCGTAATAAAATTTCAGCTGCGACGCACCACAGCCTCAGCTGCCACCACAACCTCAAGTAATAAACAGCCCTACGTATCGAGTAGTCGGTATTTTCGACTACAAGTATCGATAACAAGCGTAATTTCGTTATCGGCTTTTTATTGATTTTACGAATATTTATTCTGATTGGAAGCAAAATCTTACCTCGCTTCAAAAGTGTATTTGCAAAATTTATAAATTGTGCGACTTTGCAGCTGAAAAAAAAAACAAGTAGTGATATCATACTTAAGCCAATTATGGGCGCTGCATTCTTTCCAGTTTTGTTTTTCACGGCCGTCTGGGGAGCTGTGGGCATCGGTATGCCCATTATGACTCCGAAGGGCCCGCACCAGAATCTAATACGCTGCATTCTGATGCTGACCGCGGCCTGCTGCTGGCTCTTCTGGCTCTGCTGCTACATGGCCCAAATGAATCCGCTGATTGGCCCAAAACTAAAGCGTCATGCCCTCGCCATGATTGCCAAGTCGTGGGACAACCAACTGGCAGACGGCTAAAAGCACCATCAACTGGCACACCTTACAGGCTATAAATCTGTTGTTGTTTAAACCATGTTCACCAAAATGTATAAATAAATTGTATTCGTTTCAAATGTAGTGCTTACTTTTTTTAATTATTTGCTTAAGAATTGATTTTGGCGCCGCAGAGGCTACGCTTGGGCCTGCCAACCTGATCGAAAGTAGAAAAGCAACAGAGAGCGCGAGAGCGAGAGCGAGAGAGAGATGGGTAGAGTGAGTGTTGCTTAATGCGCCTGCGCAACTGTTAATTTCTCTTTGCTGCTCATCTTCAATTCTCTTTGGAAGTGAGTGTAGCTGTGATTGCAGATCCAATTGGATTCAGTTTTCGTTCAGCTTCGGGCGCGTTCAGTTGTATTTGAAAATGTTTGCGGTAACTTTATAAGCCGTTCGATTGTGCAAAATTCATAACGTTAAATATCATTTGAAAAATCGTTGAATGTGCTTTAAAACAATTACAAACTAGATATTAGCAACAACAAATGAATACTTATTGGACATTTACGACTTAGAACTAAGTCAAATGGAACGCAATTCTGGACCCAATTTGAACTCTACAGAAATCAATTTTTGGTAAGACAAAGCCCCGATATATCTAAGCTATATTTTGCATTTGCTGGCAAGTACCTCACCCCCCCCCCCCCCCCCCCCCCCCCCCGCGGTCATAAACTAGTTGGACATGCATTAAACTAGAAAAAGTGGTCGCACTTAAGGCCGAAGGTACAAAACTGGTTGCATTTTACCGACACCCAAGCCAAAAGAAATAGCAGAAAAAATGCTTCAGTTTAATTTTTTTTTTGTTCGTTTTCAAGAGCAATAAAAACCAAGCAAAGCTAAAAATGATGGTTTTGTGCAAATGAAACTGGCCATAAAAGACGGGCCCAACAAAATTAGAAAATGAGAAAACGGCTTTAATGAAAAAAAAAAAAAAAAGTTAAGAAAAAGGGCGGCAAACACAAAAGAACTTGGCCCAAGACACGGCGGAATGCCAACTGGGCAACAGGTGAAGTCTTTAAGGCCGCAAAACAATCGAGAGAGAGAGAGAGAGAGAGAGAGAGAGAGGGAGAGAGAGAGAGTAGAAGAACGTTGTGCTTTAAATGTCGCTAACCGTGCGCAATTACCACATTTGCGAACTGGGCCAATTGACCAGAGCCGAGGAGAGCACAGCTCCATTATTATTATTATTATTATTATCTGATTCACAGCGGGCGACCGGAGGTGATTGTATCAGAACGTTTTGCATCTGACAATTAAGCACAAGTCGCAAGCCGGAAATTGTTTCCATTTGGCCAAAACGAAGGAAGTGCTTGCGTGCGACCCGAATAGATCTTGAGATCTTGGCTCATTGATTGGTCTGCATTATCAATGGGATTCACATACAAATGTGAAAGCGCTGGCGATAGATTTGGCCAAAACATGAATCTCAGCTATTAACACGTCGCCAAGACGCACTCAAAATCCAAAAATCAAGGCCAAAAGCTCGGTAGACATGGACATGGAACACGCCCCTCGATTGGCCACATTTCTGGGCTGAGATTTTCATTTTCACTCGTTTCACACTTGTCGCGCGCGCCCGGAAGTGGATCAAAAGAGAAATACTAATAGAAAAATGCGGGCGTCGATTATAAATTATGTACATTTTTTATGGCTTGGCTTTACTCATTTTTTGTTTTTTTTTTTTGTTGTGGTTTTTGGTTGATTTCGTTTTTGGGCAAAATTCTACATATATTTACACTTTCGCCTCGTTAAGCGGCTTTTGGGTTGCCTTTGAACTGCCCCCCCTCCCCCTCTCTCTCTTTCTCTCTCCCACCCACACGATCGCAGAGCTGGCCCGTGTAGAATCGCAAATTGGCAAGAAATCCAACATCATTATGAGCCCCAAGCTGGCCCGAATTACCATTGATAGGCCCCTACTCTTTGCCGCCTCTTTGACTCATCTGGCCGGCGCACGATTCTCGGACAATGCAGATAATGTCGGCTTTAGCCTCAAAATGACAGACTGCTCGGAATTGACGGGATTGCGACGCGGGCGAAATAGAACATAACGCTAAACTGCAGCTAAATTGCATTCAAATGATGTAAAATCGCATCCAGAGAGAGAGAGAGAGAGAGAGAGAGAGAGAGAGAGAGAGAGAGAGAGAATCGACCCCAAAGCGACGGAGTTCGTTGCGGTAAAGCAAATGCACTTTGTTGGAATTTCCAGGCACACACACACACACAAAAGAGAAGACAACAGCAGCAGAAGAAAAAGCAGGCAAAGAAAAAAAAAAGAAAATGAAATGCATTCGCTCATCTGCGTGTCGTGCATTTTGATCGTGGCACTAATTGCACTTGGAACTCTCTGGTTCTTATCTGCGAGCTGGGTAGCTGCATACTAAACACACTTGACGCTTCCTATTTGCATTGGAGAAGATATCACAGCTGTTTTCTTTTCTTTTTCAAGTTTCCCCAACTTCATTTTAGTTAATAAACACTGAAAATAACAATTTGACTGGCAGCACTGACAACAAACTTACTTTGTGCCTTATACAGCACTATAAAAAACCGTTTCGCACTTACCTTAATTCAAACATAAACATTGTTGGCTTTCAGTTTAACGTTCAGCAACAGGTACATTAAATACCTTAACAAGGTGACTCTACAAATTGTATAAAAAATTGTAATTAATTAAAAACCGTTTAGCACTCAGACCAATACTGTTAGCAGTCAGTGTAGCGGTTGCAAATGTCAACAACAACTACATTAAATACATGTACACACAGGGTGACTCTACATTTTAGCTACAGTTAAAATTCCCGCGCAGCCCAATTCTATTCCCCTCTATACACACACACACACACACATGGTTTTTGGGCTGGGAACGCGCGGCAGCGCTGTCAGATTTGTTTGCCTTTAATTACATACATATGTATTTAGTTTTTGGTCGCCGGTTAAAGCGTAACGGTTAATGCATTTAATGACTACCCCCCACCCCCTAACAGCTAGCAGGCAAACACACTCGCGTGCAGAGTTTGTCGTAGTGCTTTTATCGTCATCGTCGCTTTCCGTTCGCTTGTCATCTGCCAATGAAATGCACTTTTGCCTGGTTCCGCATTCGGCGTTGCCACCTCTCAACGTTTATGAGGCGCTGGCAATGCTCGCTGCGGGCTCTTGCCGCCGCCGCCGCCGCCGCCGTTGTTGCTGTTCTGCTCTAGTAAGGCGCTCACGAGGACGCCGTTAGAATGATTATGAAATTGCAAACGGTTGCATATTGCATATTCATGTATGCGTCCCAACAATTACTTATTATACTATTATACAATTATTTTCATTCATGAGTGCGCGTTCATTATATTGCCAGCTGCCTACTTTTACCACAATTCAGCCAATCAATGGATTGCATAAATTTCGTCTAAATTTCCAGTTGCTCCGATCTAAACCAATAAATCAGCAAATAATTATGACAACTCTAACAAAAATACTAAATAAATACTTTCAAATTTTTTTTTGGGAAATTTGAGTTGTCAACTTTTGTTGCATTGTTGAAATGTTTTTGTTTTCGATCTTCTAGTTTTAACGAAGATGCGCGTTGCGCTTCGAAGTAAACTTTCCATTTCGCTGGCATGTTTTACTGTAACTGTTTTTTTATTTATTTTTTTTTATTTTTGTTGATAAGCATTTCGAAATGTCCAAATGTTGTTCACATTTCACTTTCTTCGTCGCTGACACTTTGTGTGGCCATTATTATTGAAAGTGGATGTGCTTGATTATAATCTGGTCGAAAAATCGTTTCACATGTTAATGCCAGCGTGCGCAGATTTTGACGCCTGCCGCGCCGCCAGCTCAACAATTCAACAATGGTTATGTGGATCAAACAGGTTGCATGGCAACCGTTAGAGTTTCGGCTGACCAAATTCTCATCAATCATTCTTAGGTTTTGTTGTTGTTGTCGCTGTTGTTGCATTGCTTAAACAATTTCACCAATGGGAGAAAATCGGCTAATGCGAGAAATTTAATCAACTTATGCGTGGACGACGCTGACAACGTCTTAATGCCGCCGAATTGCGACTGAGTGTCGTCTCTTTTTTAACTATTTTTTTTTTCTTCACGCACATACATGTACATGTACATGTAATTCAATTTGTTCTTTCTCCATAAACACACACACTCACGCACACTCGCGCAAACGGTCAGGTTTCCAGTTTTGGGGTCTGGGCCTGCGCCTCAAGCGCTGACTCTTGACTGTTTTTGGCTCTCGGCTGACGCCCGCTTCGCGCCGCGCCGCACCGCGCATGCACAACTGGGTCAACGTCAACCCAATGGCAATGGCAATGGCTCGCCAGGCGTTTTTCTGGCAGCACTTACATGCACACATATGTACGTGTGTGTGTGTGTCTACAGTTAAGTGCCTGCCTGCCTGCCTGTCAGTCAGTCTGGCCACACTCATGTTAGTTCTTATACGTATACGTATAAGTGTGTCGTTGTCTGTGTTCACATTAATTGTACTTATACTGCGCGTGTACTTTGGAAGCTTTTTCTGCATCGCCGCGCGGTTTTGGCGCTGGTTTTTATCCGCGCATTATGTTAATTTCTTTGTTTACCTCATGCGGAAAATGTGCCGTTTTATTTACTAACTAAATCGTTTGCCATAAGCAAATTAAAGTCGAACAAGATTTAGGCTAAGGCTGTATGTTACCTGATACCTGGAAATGCAAAAGAATATGAACTAGTTCACGGTTCACGATTCAAAAGCAACGGCTTGCTCTTCCAATTCGTTCGTGAACCTGGTTTCACATGTTTTAGATACTTCCTTGTAGTTAATTATATTATTTTAACTTACCCAAATCAAAATTTAATATTTTTTGAAGTAAAAGAGAACATTAAATTCGAACTGGTTCTTTTCAAAAACTAACCTTAAATTTAATTAACTTCCGAAGCTGATGATTAACGCAAAGCTTTCAATATTATCTTTTGGTATGCATCTGAAAAAAGGCAAAACCAATTAGTTTCACCCGAAGATTCCAGCGAGCGTCAACATTGAACTTTGGGCCAACAACAACAAAATCTTCGTCATCATCAGCGCATACCAAGGCAGAACTTTTACTTTTGACAGTTCAGAGACGAGCTCAAAACTCATAAGACCATCATTTATTTTTTTTTAGTGCTCACTGCCTGGCATCTATTTTTACACAGGTTTCTCTGTAAGCTTTGATTATACATAGGGGGAACAAAATAAATACGAGGCATGTATATGAGATGGTGGCACGAGCAATAACCCTGCCCAGCCAAGCCAAGCCAGGCCAGGCCAGGCCGAGACCCAGAACTGGTTTCTTTGGCTGATCTTCGGCTTGTACTTAAGTTAAAAAGCCACTCGACTGTGTTGAGGGTTCTGCTTATAATTTTGTTGTTGTTGTATTTATTTCCCAAGCTCAAGATGAGTGAAAATTCCACAGAAACACAATTGTTTCGAATTTGTTGTTCTCTAATTAGATTTGGGCTCGGGTAAACAAATTAGTTGTGTTTTGATATATTTGGAATAGCTTTCGCTTTTCGACAATGCAATGCATTTGCCAATTAAGACAGAATCTATTTGAGAAAATTCAAAATTAAGCCGAGCAACTCTTTCTGCGCATAGAAAGCATTTTTGCTTCGTTTTGCTTAAACTAAACCGGTTGACAAGTTGGTGCATAACAATTTTCTGTCATTCTTTTTCTTATTTTTATTTTTTTTTTGTTTTTGGTTTTCCTTTGCCTGGCGAAAAGTGAGAATTTTCATAGGCTGGATAAACAGGATGAGCCGGTTTTTTGGCCACCGGAAGTTTTTGGCGTGCTGAAAAAAAAAACTCTGATGAAGCAATCAGCTTAAAGTTTCGACCAAAAGAAAGCAAATGCCACTTTTTAATGAAAGTGAAGTATTTGCCAAATGTATAGAAACTAATTATAAATGAACTAGTATAAGACTCGAGCGTGAAGCAGCTGCTGGTTCAGTTCAGGCAACGACTGGTTCACCGAGACAAATTAACTAGTATAAGACTTGAGTAGTATAAGATGTGAGACCGAAGCAGATCCCGGTTCAGTTAATGGAACGACTGGTTCACTTGTGACAACTCTGCTGCACAACACTGTTAATAACCGTTATATCCTTTTCTTTTCTTCTAGAGCAAATCAAGAGCTACAGAGAGTTCCAGTTAAATTCTCCAAGATGGATACAGTCTACGGCACCAAGAAGTACTTCCAGAGCTTGTCCGGCGTCAGCGATATATATCGAACGCAGACATGTCGGCAAATGGTTCGTATAATCAGTCTCCCAGCCCAACCCAGCTATATCTAGTCCATATATATCATTGTGAGAGAACGTTTAACTGTTATACAACTCGACTGTGAATAATATTAGAAGCTAATTTGCATGACAAGAGCTTCTTTTTGGACAAAAATCTGGGTTAAATATCTAAACGTAACATAAAGAACTTTTGATAAGCTGAGGAATTACATAAACCCACAAGGAAATTGTGTTTTTATTTATTCAGTTAAATAAAAGAACTCGACTGCATATTTGTTTAGGCCTGTCGAATTTCAAACCTCGGCCACAGCCAGATACCAAGTTAGTTATTAAGTCAAACAATTTCAACGAGCGATGAACGCAAAAGGTGAATGACTTTCTCTCTAGAGAACCTCTAGAGAAGCCGAACACGGAACCCACAGAACAGAACAGAACAGAACAGAACGAAGAGCACGCGAAGAGGGAGAAGGAAACTAACAAGAATTTTGCTTAGGCCAGGCCTGGAAAAACAGCTGTTGCGACAACAGGTTGTCAATTACCTGGCCAGCTAACAACTAACTGAGAAGAAAATGGGGGGGGGGGGGGGGTAAGAAAATGAAAGAGAGCAGAAGAGAGAAGAGCGAAGAGAGAGGTAGAGTAAAGACAGGCTGTATATGCTCCACAGCTAATGACTGTTAAAGGGCAATTGGAGAAAAAAGAAAAAACCAAAAAAGAAGAACAAAAGTCGACAGAGGACAGCTAGAAGATACCCCGTACAGTGCATAAGTGCTGATTTAAAACGAGAAAGATTTAATACCCCTGCAGACCGAACCTTTTACGTTTAATGCTTAAGCCACAGAAAAAATGTTTAAAATAAAATGCTTGAAGCATTCTTAAGGTATCTTGATAAACAAAAAAGTTTTTCATACAAGAACCTCATTTTCGAGCGATTGTTCCTATGACAGCTATATGTATTAGTAGCCCGATGTAAACGAGATTTTGCTCAAATGTAGGTAGCATAATGAAATCTCTAAATTTGGTCAAAATATTTAGAAAAACAAAAAAGTTTTCCATACAACAACTTAATTTTCGACTGATCATTCCCATGGCAGCTATATGATATAGTGGTGCGATGTTGTTAGGATCTGGCATATATATGGAGGAGCATTGTGAAATCTCTAAATGCTGAGTTTAATCAAGATATCTTGATAAACAAAAAAGTTCTTCATACAAAATAGAAACCGATATTTATCGGGCATATTTCGAGTTATCGATAAAAAAGTTAAAATACGAGAAATAATTCTTCAAAGTTTTCTAGCGCTGAGTTTTACGCATTCAATCAGATTTTTAGACGAACACGGCTAAAAAAAACTCAGCGCATCATTTTAGTTAATAAAATACTTAAGAGCAAGGTCTTGTTCTGTCTGTTACATAAGTTTGCAGAAATTGTAGACACAGCTTAAACACATTTTTAAAACAATATACAGGGTGTATAGTTCCCAAGCTCTGTCAAAGGTTCCAAGAGGGTTTTATTTGCAAAGTGCAATGACTGCCGGAATTGAGAATTAAATGCGTAATACGCTGATGACGACATTAATTAGCTAATGATAATTAATTTTGATAACGAATCACACGATTTCAAGTGCCACAAACCGTTAGAACTGAGCTGAAGAAAATCAAAATCAAGGCTAAACTCGAGATTTATTTGGATCTGTGGAATCGAAATAAAAGATTTGTAGAAAGAAAGCATGCAGAAGGGTCTAGCGGAACTTTGAGAAAGTTTCGCATTGCCCTCTCATTAGCTCATTAGCCAAGTGCTTAGATAATTAACTAATTAGTTGCGATTAATTGTTTTTCGGTGGCCGACCAAGACTCTGACACGCTTTAGAAACACACTTTTCAATTCCATCGAAAAGAATAAATAAATAAAAAAGTTGCCATTAGATGTAGCCGACTGGAGCATACCCTGCTCGAGGTGTCTGCAATTTGCAACTACCTAGCCACAAAAAGGTTTTCAAAAAAGCGTTAATGCGAACAGAAACCAGGGTTGCAGGGTTGCCCAACAATATATCGTTAATTCGGTTCGCCGTTTGAACTAGTTCCTTAAGTTTAGGTTCGATTCGATAACTCGGTCAAATCTCAACCGATTTTGTCGAGGTTTGGCTTTTTGTTCATGATTTGACCTCTAGATCAATTTGGCATTTAAATTTGGGAACATGATTTTTGGTCAAATTTCAAGTGTAAATTTTACCCTCAAAAATTCTATATAGAAATAGGTCCGAATTTCCCACCCACGTAACTCGGCCAAAACTCATCCGATTTTCATGAGGTTTGGCTCTTTTCTCTTAGTTTAGCCTCTAGATCAATTTGACATCAAAACCTGGCAACATGATTTTTGGCCAAAACTCATGTGAAAATGGTACTCTCAATAATATCCTATATCCTTCTCATAATATCCTATATAGACATATGTCAAAACTTCTCACCCCCATAACTTGGTCAAAACTCATCCGATTTTCATGAGGTTTGGCTCTTTTCTCTTAGTTTAGCCTCTAGATCAATTTGACATCAAAACCTGGCAACATGATTTTTGGTCAAAATTCATGTCCAAATTGTACCCTCACATATTGTCAAAAGTCCTATATAGACATGGGTAAAAATTTCCCAATCCCATAACTCGGTCAAAACTCATCCGATTTTGTCGAGGTTTGACTTTTTGTTCATGATTTGACCTCTAGATCAATTTGGCTATTAAGGCTGGAAACATAATTTTTGCTCAAAATTCATGTTGAAAATCCTACCCTCCAAAATCCTCTCTAGACATACAGGGATCCATATTTGCAAATATCCTATTCTAGCAACAAATTCGATATATATTTTAGTTCTTATATATTAGTATTGGTTCATGTATATTTTTAAGATATTCAGCTTTGGTCATATTCAGCTTACCAAAAATGGGCATCGAGCAAATTGAGTTGTCTCTGAGGTTTGGGTTGCATTTGGGTTGCCTTAGCTTGGACATCAAATTGGTTCCTTTCACATGGATCACAAAGAGAACTGATCAAATAAATTTCCCTTTTATCCATGCGCGCAGAACAACTCCGAATATAATTATCAGAACACGCTGGGCCGTCGCTCCCAGCTGGGCGCCTATTACCACATGAACAAGCAGCCTTCGTACACGAACGAGCACAGCCTCAACAGTCAGTATGGCTATAATACGTGGGGCATTTGGCGGGACGGACGTAATATAGCGCCATCGACGTTCTCGACCAAGACGCATGCGCATTATCCAAAGAATCGTTCCTTCTCGATTATCCTAACGACGGCCGCGTTTATTGTGCTGCTGGCCGTGATCTCCATAGCCGGGCTGGCCTTCTACTTCAGCTCGATCAAGGCCACGCTGGAGGATCGTG
This sequence comes from Drosophila virilis, assembly GCF_030788295.1. Lineage (NCBI taxonomy): Eukaryota > Metazoa > Arthropoda > Insecta > Diptera > Drosophilidae > Drosophila > Drosophila virilis. Next base: position 3,867,997 of record NC_091545.1, read on the forward strand.
AGTATTTGGGCAGATCTATATCGGATCGGAGATCGGAGTTAGATGCAACTTCCTTGCTTGCAGCTATACTGGGCTTTGAGGGCTCGTTTCGCATTGCCAAGGGGGATCTGTACTCGACCGGGCTGAAGTACAACCATACGACGACCTACAAGCAGAAGATCGACTTCTACAAGCGGTTCGTGGAGCGCGCCCTAACGGACAACGGACTGCAGCCACTCCGCACGGATGTCTGGGGCTTTGGCGAGGGTCCCTTGATAAAGGTCTCCTTTCGCCTGTTCCTGGACGTGCGCAAGCTGCCGCAGTGAGTAGACGAGCACCGAACTCTCAGCCAAAAGCTAAGCCATTTGCTTATTCCTTTGCAGAAACATACTCAGCGTGGAGGAGTACATCAAGGAGTCGCTATTTCTGGAGACATCCGCCAGCAAATCGCTCTACCGCTCGCTGCGTCTGGACACCGAATCCCTGGAGATCAAGCGCATCCTGGACGAGCAGGTGGTGCGCTCAGCGGCAATACTAAAGGAAGCGGTAAGCACGGGCAGCCAGTAAAGACCTGAGATTCATCAATAAAGCAATAAAGCCACACTTGCAGCAAACCGTGCCCACCAGCCAAACGCAGCTGGAGAAGCGTCTGATGAAGAAGGGCACGCCACCCGCTGGACAACTGCAAACAAAACCTTCAGCGCTGAGCACACCCAAACCACGCAATCCGGCTGTTCGACCGCATTCGCCGGATGATGAGCCGGACATTGATGTGGAGAACGCGCCCGTCATTCAGGGCTCCTTTGAGGGTTCCTTTGAGATAACCAAAACGGATGCGGATATCGCACGCAAAAAGACATCGCCCACGCGTTCCTATCAAAGCACCATCAGCAGCAGCTTGCCGCCCAAGTCCATTGCGGTGACGCCCTACTCGCTGCGCGTCAAGCCCAAGAAGCCCAGCGTGGACAAGCTGACGACCATAACGCCGCAGAGCCCCACAAGCACCACCAGGCAGAGCACAACCAGAACGACCACCAGAAAGCCCACGACAACCACGACAAGAAGAACAACAACAACCACAACAAGAACCACAACAACAACTCCGTCCACAACAACCACAACAACCGCAAGGTCAACCACAACACCCTCCACCACCACCACAACAACCACGACTACACCCAAGCCGACAAGCAGCACAATGGCGCCTCCGGTGACCACCACGTCGGAGTCATTCGCTTACCCCGCCTCCTCGACCGTTGTGTTGCCCAAATTGGATGCGAATCTGTTTACCACATTTCCCATACTGGACACACAGCCCTGGCGGCCCATACATCGCGAGGTGCCGGAACTGTTGCCGGGTCCGCCGCCGGCTTTTCCCACCAAAACGTTGCCTGGACTGGGAGGCGCACCCACGCCCACGCCCACGCCCACGCCCACCGTCAACCATTTGCCGCAACGTCGCATCGATGAGCTGGAGCTGCCTTTTATAGCTGATAATCCAACGCCACCGACGGCTGCCATGCCCGCCATGGGCGTGACTCTAGATCCGTTTATGTCCATGTCCGGTTTTCGCAAGCCGGACGGCAAACTGGACATGCCCAGCCAGCCGCAACCGCAGCCGCAGCAGGAGCAGGACATGCTCTTCTATCACAACTTCGGTAGTCCCGTCTTCCTGCCCGGCACCGAGAATATCGAACGGTTGGGCGGCGCGCTCGTCGAGCCGCATCCGTTGCCGGTGCCCCTGATCGATGATGTGATTGTGCCGCCCTTTAGGCCCATCAATCCCACGCTGGGCGGCATGAACAAGCTGCAGTTCAACATTGAGGGCAACAGCGGCAAATTCGAGCATTTGGGCGGCGGGGTGATTGCCAAGAAGCAGGAGAATGCCACCAATCAGGAGGCCAAGCAGGAAACCACGACAGCCAAGCTGGGCACGACGACAGTCACGGGTTCGACGACGCCGCTGAAAATCCAGCTGGATAGCAGCACCAGGGCACCCGCTGTGCCCGGCCAGAAGCCCACGGAAAACTCTGCGCTCGCCGATACGATTGGTGAGTTCTTCATGGAGCTGCTGAATCTGCCCAAGGAGGAAAATGGCACCACAACGCCGGAGCCGGAGAGAATTGAGTCACGCATTGAGCCGGAGGAAGCGGAGCCGGAGACGGCTGTTGCCCAGCCCAAGCCCAATTTTATGAATCTCAAGGAGCTGATATTGCAGCGCAATGCGCCTTCCTCCACGACGACCAGCTCCTCCTCCTCGACCAGCTCCACGACGAGCACAACGACAACGACAACCACAACCACGAATGCGCCTAGCTCCACCAAGAAGAATCGCATACGTCCGAACAGCGAGCGGCCCACCATGCTGGACGACTCCAATTTGTTTCCCTCGCACTCCAAATGGGAGTTTGTGAACAGCTCGGCGCCGGTTAATTTCGGTTATGGTGGCAATATGCGCAAGGTTTTCAATAAGACGCTGCAGGCTTGGGTCTCCGAGGATGTGGAGAAGACAGAGAACTTTACGCTGCACGACATCAAGACGAGGATCAACAATGCCAGCAATATACAGGATATATCCCTCATCTTTGACACGCTCGCCTCCAAGCTGGGCATCACGCCGAGTGCGCCCATGAAATTTCCGCCCTTCTCGCAAAACAAACTGAAGCACGGTCAACGGAATGAGACCAAGATGAAGCCTAGCACGACGACAACCACCACGTCCGCTCCCATTGTGGAGTCGAGTGTCAAGAACTTTGTCGAGCTGCCGCTGCAGCAGCGTGAACCATTTATCCGGCCCATGTCTAGTTTTTTGGAAGATGGATCCACTGAAGTGCTTGGAGCTGCGATTCCCGTGGTCGGCGAGGCGGAGGTTGAGGTGGTGGATCCACTCAAGTACGAGGAGCTGCTAAAGACTTCGCAGTTTGCCGAGGCAACGTCCACGGAGCCAAGTCCACATCGTTTGGTCACGCTGCTGCCCGTGCGCTCCAATTCCGGCATACGCACCTACAAGCCAATTCCCGACGACATTGAGCCGGAGTCGCAGCGCAGCCAGAGTCAAAGCGAGCCGGTGCTCGACGCCAACAAGCCCCGATCCAATGGGAGCAGTAGCATACGCCGCAAGAGCGGCAGCTCCAATCAGAGCCGGAGATTTGGACAGCCGCCGGCGGAGGCGATTGTTAAAGGTGGCATCAAGGTCACGGTTAAGAATTAAAAAAAAACAAAACCAACTGAGATTACGTGAAGAATGAGCAACAGATTTGACGATGTGTGGATTTAAAAGTGCGTCTTTAACATAATTATTGATAAGTAGGAAATTTAAGAGCATTCAAATTTAGTATTAGAAATTGGCGCGTACAAAATCTTGTTCGAAAATTGTTCATTAGCAGTTGCACAGAAAGCGAACAATTTTGGAATGACAATTTCTGTAGTATTTGGCAAAGTTTGTAAGCGATTTGCCAAACGTAAGTTAGGATTTTTTTTATTTAATGTATACGAACGTCCAATTTTTTGATTCAACACAGAGTAAATTATTTTCGTCAGCTTCAGGTTATGAAAACTAAGTAACGATTTGTTAACATTTATTAAGCTTACGACTAAGAAATAAGTTACATATTAGTCAACAAGTTTAATCAACTCGATCTTTGAATAAATTATGCGTAAACCAGTGAAAATGAGTGTTTGAAATGACGTTAAGCTATTTTGATTTCAACTTCAAATACTTATCGATTATTCTGCATATTGCATATCGATATTTGCATACCAATATCGTTCGTTGACGTCTGCAGCCCTGGCAGGTCAGACTAGTCGCGGTTTTGGTTGTGAAGAAAAAAGAAAACAATAATTGTTTGGCTCAACAAATATAAGTTAAAACTAATATTAAGAATTATATATAAAGCGAAACACGAACATGGGCTGTGCTGAGAGCAAGGATGGCGAAGGCGAAGCCTCAAATAATCGAAACAGACCCAAATACCGCTCCTGCACGGACGTCTTTTGGCTGGCTATTTACATATTGTTTTGGCTATTTCTGGTGAATATGTTTAACAAATAAGATTTAATGCTTTATTTTTGCAGCTGTGTATATAATGCAGAAATGTGTGCAGGCAGCATTTGTTCAAATATGCTGAGAGAAAGTGAAAGCTGCGCAGATTAATCAGACTGATACATGGATGAGGGATGGGCGGAGAGGGGGGTCGCTGGAGGGAACTGAAGCGTGTGTCGTCATCGCCGTCATATGAGCATGGAATTGCTAATTTTACTAATGAAAAGCTGGCCACGATGAATTATGTGTTTAGGCAGGGGATTTGCCCATGCATACACACACAGTTATTAAAGTTCCTTATAATTTTTAAATAGGTTTAGGACACGCTATTCCCATGTCTTTTGGAGAATGCCGCTTGTCATGCCAAGAAGCGTGGGCGTTGGCCCAACTCGAACAGTGGCAATTACCTAGATATATAATAGATATTTGCATATAGATTAGATCATTTGTCATTATATGTTTACTTTGTTTGCAGATTGTCATTGCGATATTCTCGTTCGTTTTTGGCAACCCGTTGCGTCTGATCAATGGCTACGATTCCTTTGGGAATACCTGCGGTGTTCAGCACAATGAACGCTTTCAGAACTTCCCTTTGTCGGGCATGAATACGATTGACAAACCGGAATTGTTTTACTTTGACGTTAAGGAGCTCAAAAAGGCCTTAAAGATCTGCGTTAAAAGCTGTCCCAAGCGCACGCTCAGTCAGCCAAGGGAGCTGAAGCAATACTTTACGGAAACCGGCGCACAATTCTGCAAATATGACTATAATATGGATCAGCTCGATAGGCCGGGCATGACCAAAGATGACAAAATCTTTAACACGCTTGGCCCATGTCCCAGTCTGCCCGTCCTCGAGAGGTAATTGTGCTGCATATGATTTTGAAGCTTGGCTAAGTACTTTTATATTTTAGCTCGCCCGTGCTGCATCGCTGTGTGCCCAAGCAGTCCAGCAAGGAGGTGAAGGAAATGTACAAAATGCTCAACAATTGGGATGTGGCGCAACAGTTTCTGGGCGACATCTATTCCACCTGGCATATAATAGCCATTGTCTGTGCCGTTTCCCTGCGTATGTGTCCACCATTCACATCAATTCTAGAGTTAATGTTATCTTTGCGCAGTCATCTCGATTGCTTTGGTGACCATGATGCATTGGCTGTCCCGTATTGTGTCCTGGCTCATTTGCGTGCTGGTAATTGTGGCCAGCGTTGGACTGACTGGCGCGCTCTGGTATGCCTACTATGGCATACGCAACAAGACGGGCAACACGCAATATTCACAGCTGGAGGAGTTCCTGCGCAATCAGCAGGCGGTGCTCACGCTCGCCGTTCTGGCCACCATCACCATGGTGAGTACTCGAATAAATTGCCTAGTTATTGTGATATATTTATTTTGCATTGCAGGTCATTCTGCTGGTCGTCATTTATTTTCTTAAAAACAAACTATCCGGCTTGGCTGCGCTCTTCGAGGAGGCCGGCGTTTGCATGATGAATTTGCCGGGCCTGCTGATCGCCCCTCTTTTGGCATTTCTGGTGCTGATTGCATTCTTGGCCTTTTGGGTTGTTGTCGTCATTTGTCTGGTCACCGCCACCACGCCCGATCAAAGCCCCATCGCACCGTTTCACAGCAATGCCGTACATCCGACGCTGCCGGCCAATGCGGCGGCCATGTTGCTCAATCAGACAGCTCCCGGAGGCGATGAGAGAAGTAAGTAACCGGTCTAAGATCCTTAACTTAGCTCCTTGCTAACCTAAGTGAGCCTTAAACATGTGAAAGCTTGCAGAGCCTAACTTTTATACCTAATAGCTCTGCCAGACTTTAAGTAAATGATAAAACATTTAGATTATGTTTATTAACTGTGATGCGTTTGCCCAGGACTTACTTCAAATATTAATCCTGAATGTATTCTTTTATATTTGGTTGTTGGTTGATAAAAAAAAAACACTGGTTATGTTAATGTGTAAGTGATATGTTATCCTTTGCCCTAATCTTATCTCCCAATTCGGAATTCTTCTTCTTTTCATTTAACTCTATGTACATACACTAACATATCTAATTGTCTAAAATATGCTTAAGTGCCAGATGCAAGGGTATTAAGTCCTCGGCATGCCGAAGCTAAGCGTTTTTTTTTTTTGTATAAAATATTTTATATGTTTATATATTTGTCTTACCTTATTTGATGAAGGTGCACGTTCAGTCTTGTCCGATTTGCACACATGCATACATGCATGCGCATTTAAACATGCATACATGCGCATATATGCATGCATTTGTGCATATATACATATATGAATGCATGCATGTGTAAGTTGTGTGCATGCTGCATGCTAGCATGTATGTAATTATGCATGTATGCATGCGTGTTTTAATATATGCAAACATGCATGCATGTAGGTAACATACACACTCACACACACATAAATACACATATGTATATACATACATATATACACACATACATACATACATATATATACATACATACATACATACATATACACATACATACATACATACGTACATATCTACATATGTACATACATACATATGTGCGTACATACATACGTACGTACATACTTACATATGTACATACATATAGATGTACACACACATACACGCACAAAAACACCAAAAAAAAACCACCAAAAAAAACCACCAAAAAAAAAACCACCAAAAAAAAAACCACCAAAAAAAAAAGCCAAAAAAAAAGCACACACTACTGGCTTAGCCAGAAAACAGCAGAGCCTACTTGAATTTTTGAGAATCGAGGAGGACAGCACTTGGCAAAAATTCGTTTTATTTAAATTTGCTGGACAGCGACAACTAAGTTTCGTCTGCCTCTGATACTAGAAAACAATCATGCATGCATACATATATACAGAAATACATACATACACTCACACACATACAGACACACATACATACATACATAAGCACATACATATATATATATTTTTATGTATAAAACTTATATGCCTTCCTACTTGTGTATATAATTGCTTCTGCAGGTGAAGCGCGAATATTATTTTATAAAATTGTCTAATTCTTGTTTCTATTCACCTGACACAGCAATTACGCGTATAGAGTATGCGGATGCGAGCACTTTGCGCAGCATGTTCTGGATCTATGTGGTCGGATTGATTTGGACGGTTGAGTTTATCTTTGCCTGCCAGCAATTCGCGCTGGCCGCCGCAGTGGCCTTTTGGTACTTCGGCAAGCCGACAACAACGCCAACTCTTTATGCAATTGGCAAACTGATCAAATATCATCTGGGCACTGTCGCTAAAGGCTCCTTTGTTATAACAATATTCAAAATACCGCGTCTGATCTTGACCTATCTGTATGCCAAGTGAGTTTTGTCCTGTTTGACATTCGTCCTGTACTTTTTCATAAATTTTAATCTTCTCGACAGGCTCAAGAAGGGCGAGGACAAGGGCTCTGAGTGCGCCGCCTGCTGCTTGAAGTGCTGCATCTGTGGCTTTTGGCTGCTGGAGAAGTTTATACGCTTCCTTAATCACAATGCATACACCGTGGTGGCCATTGAGTCCATCAACTTCTGCCCAGCTGCTGGCATTGTATGTACTAGCTTTAATTATCAATAATCAATTGTATTTAATTATACATTCTCTCATCTTTCAGGCCTGGAATGCGATGGCCACCAACGTGCTGCAAGTGGCAACAATTAACAGCATCGGCGACTTTATTCTGTTCCTGGGCAAAGTTGTGGTTGCCGCGCTGTCGGGTCTGCTGGGCATCTTTATGCTGAAGGACAGACCTGGCCTGAACTTCTATATGGCGCCCGTCATCTTGATTATTATCTTCGCTTTCTTCATAGCCCACATTGTGCTCTCACTCTTCGAGGTTTGTCGTCTGCAATTTCTTTGTATAATTTGCCAAATGCTAATTATCGCCCGAATTGCTTTCAGATGGTGGTCGATACGCTGTTCCTGTGCGTCTGCGAAGACAAGACCATTAATGGTCGCGCCGGCCGCTGGGCTCAGAGTAATTTGGCCAAACTGGTCGGCGAGGAGCCCCTGCAGCCCGGCGAGGAGCCGCCCATACAGGTGGTTGAGATGATGCCCATCAATAAGCAGCCGTTTAGCATTACACGATTGCCGCCAACCGATGCCGAAGTCTCCCCAATGGCGGAGTAATATTCCAGCTAAAAAAAGACGCTTACTCTTCTACATATATATATATATATATCTAATCCGTGCTCCCATGAAAACTAAGAAACTCATAACGATCCAATATGTCAGGTGTTGGACTCTGCCCGCGTGCCCTCCGAGTGAACAAAATATGTAACTCAACGTACAAAACGTAGTGAAACAGACATAAAATAGTAACTTATATATATATTGGATAACATAGAGATGCCCAGTGCAGGACTAGTAATCCTGCTTATGTCAAATATTTTTAACAAATCGTATCTGAGGCAAACGCACAATTGTAAACGTATTTATTATATGTATTCATTTTTATATGTATTTATGTATTTGTATTTATTCGTAAATGTAACGCGAAATAAAACATTTTAAACTTTTTTCACACGTTTTACCCTGGCCTTGCGCTGCTCGATCACCTGCTTCACGACCTGCATTTGTTTGTCCTTAATCCGTTTGTTGAGCGCCGCTTTGGGCGTTTTCTTTTGATCAGCCTTCTTTTTGGCCTTGAGCGCCAGCAGTCTGGCGGTTTCTAGTGGATCCTCGTCTTCGAACAGCTCCTCATTGTCGAGGCCTTCGTATGCCTTGACTGGGCGTGTTGCCTCCTGCTGCACCTTTTGCTCGACGCGATTCACATATCTGTCCTTGGCGGCCTTCTTGAGCATCTGTCTCTGTTTGGAGGGACTAACGTAATCGGGATTCTCCCAAATGGTTTTGCCCGTAAAGGAGCCATCGAAAATCTTTACTGGATTCATCACATAGCGTGGGCCCACCTCGGAGAGGCCACCGTCTTCGGATAGAATTTGGAAATTTCTAAACCAGATGCGATTATCCAGGTACGTGAATGTGTAAACATGATCAATGAACGGCTGGCTTTTTGGATGATGGTTGGGCACTGCAAATGTCTGCACAAAAAGCTCTTTGAGCAGTTTCAGGTGGGGTAGCTCATCGAACTTGGCATCAAATGAGAGCAATGGCCGTGAGCCGCGCAAGCAATTGCCGGTTAGCTTCAATTCCGCCATCGTGTGGATGTTCTCAATGAGAAATTTGGCAGACGGTCCGGTGGCACCGACCGTGTTCGACAACCACATGTACAAATCCCGTTTGCGCCGACCCTCAAATAACATGGCCTTGTTGCAGTGCTTCATTTCGCACATCTCATTGACCACGGCTAACGTCTTGGAGCGCTCCATTTTAGATTCGGGACGATGATGCGGCATCAGAGTTTTGATGTCGCGCATGAGATGTCTGTCACGGTGGCTTATACCACGTGCCGCAAACACCAAGACTCTCTGTTTATTTATCCATTTTTCCTGGGTAGATAACAAAAAATGTGGATGAGAAAGGCTGATTTTTGTGTGTTGCCGTCACAGGTGCTTACCTTCTTTGGAACGACCTCATCTGATGGTCTTTGGGAGGGTAGCGGTGGATTCTCATCTAGCGGCACAATTTCCAGCTGCTCAACCTTCTTTTTCTTTTGGAATTTGCGACCCATTTGTGTTTTTAGCGTGTCACGGTTTAAAATTGTCCACCGACCCAAACAACGTGGAGCTGAAATGAAATAGAGATGTGCGATACCCCGATATATCGATAGGCGAATATATCAAGTCGTCAAACGCAAAACAGTGTTGTTTATTGGAACCCTGCAGCATACCTCTTTATTTTGCTTGTTTAACATAACAATAAACTTGACTAATACTAATAACTTTATATATATATATACAAATATATGTATGTTTAATCTGCTTTTAATCATCATTATCATTATCACTATCACATCCAGGTTCGGGGCAGTGGCTACAACGGCTCTCATTTATGCCATAGCCCAAACAATGCCCACCAACACACTCGCAGCATCCGTCATGAAACCACCTGTAGCTGGCTGCACCTGTCTTTTGGCAAGTTTGTCGGCACTTATTCCAAGATGTGCACTGGTCCAGATACAAAACCGTACAATTGTGAATCACATGCTCCTCGTCAATGTTGTTGCTGCTTATTGAAAAGGTGTGCACACGCCAGTCATACGTGTAACCGTCGTTTGGCGACGATGTTAGTGCCTCGAATAACGCTGTTACGCCCTCAAAGTCCTCCACATGCGACTTTTTAGACATCTTAGCCATATCGCCACGTATAAGCTGGATGTATATCAGCATCGCCAGCATCCGCATGACAGCTCTTTCCATTGATTTCATTTTGAACGTCTTATGGCGACTAACAGCATTGTTACCAGTGGGTTGCTTTTATGTTGAATTTCTACACAGGTAGTGACAAATTCGTGCAAAACGTAACGGCTGCGCAGCATGTAATTCAGGATCAACAGAGCATCTGCTCGCCTACCTAAAATTTCAGACAAAAACATTTCCGAGGCACCAGTGTTGTGAAAAGACGTAATTCTTAACTAAAAAAATATAAGAAAACACCGGTGCAAATCGATAAATCCGATTCGATTATTTATTCAGTAGTATACACAAATACTTCTCTGAGTATTCTGCCATTTTGTATTCGGCGTCTGGCCAGCAAAACAAAAACGCGAAAAAGTAGAAGTGTAGGAAAATTTAATTTGATTTATTAAAGAAATATGTCGGATTATCGCTCTCAATCCCGTGGCGGTGGACGCGGTCAAGATTATTCGAATGACGACGACCCACCCATGTCGCGGCTGTTCATAATATGTAACAAAGCACATACCGAAGAAGATTTTCGCGAGGCTTTCGCACCCTATGGCGAAATTGAAGATATATGGGTAGTTAAGGATAAGCACACACAGGAAAATAAAGGCATCGCCTACGTAAAGTTCTCAAAAACCTCGGATGCCGCCAAGGCACAGGAGCAGATGAACGGAAAGACTATTGGAAAAACTGACAGAACCCTTAAGGTGCTGGTTGCCGCAAAGTAAGTGACCTGGCATAATTTCTGGCTGAGGTCAGCACAAAATTTTCAATTTCTCTTTGCAACATTTTGCAGTCGAAATCAGGGTTCGAACAAGTCGGATAATGAACAGGAGAAATATGTGCGTTTATTTATTGTGATTCCAAAGACCGCCACTGAGGATGATATACGCGATGAATTTGCCCAATGGGGTGAGGTTGAGAACGTGACCATTGTCCGCGAGAAGAACAATGGCAGTCCCAAAGGCTTCGGCTACGTACGCTTCACAAAGTATGTATTACGTTTTATGCAGAGAACTACACATTACGAACAGGAAAAAATGTTGCAACTTCAGCCAAATCCGGAAATGTGGACAGAAACAGTTTAATCATTTAACTGAGTTACCTTTATTTTTTGCATATCCATGACAAGTGTTAACAACCCAGGTTTATTCACAATTTGACCCGTCAGCCATTTTTTTTTTTTAAGATTCAGCAACAGTTCGCAACACTGAACGCAAAACGAGCGTCACAAACGCCACCTACTCTTTTATTCCGTTATGTTATTAAAATCACTAGAATTCTATACACAATTACGTATATATATGTTTTCCACAAATTCAAAACATTATTAATAATGCCGCTCTTTTAGGTTTTACTATGCCGCTGTGGCATTTGAAAACTGTTCAGCCAAATACAAGGCGGTGTTTGCCGAACCCAAGGGCTCGACGCGCACACAACGGGATCAGTATGGACGCCTTGCCGATGACAGTCCCGTATACCCTTCGGGGCGCGGCGGTGGTGGCTCCACCTATAATGGTGGTGGCAGTGGTGGTGGAAGCGGTGCTGGCAGCTTCAACAACGATTGGAATGCATCAGTCAACAGCGACATGTCCGCCTTTCTGCGCATGCAAAATGTGCCTGTGCCACAGCCCACATGCTTGGAAGTGACGGTCAGCAATTGCGTTAATCAGGATCAGCTGTGGCGCCTATTTGACATAATACCCGGACTGGACTATTGTCAAATTATGCGAGAACGTAAGCGACGCTTATGATATAAAAATTCTCCAGTTTACAACTCTTGATTTTAGATGGCCCGCGCACAAATGAGGCTGTTGTTGTATACGATAATCCTGAAGCTGCAATTTATGCCAAGTAATACAAGTTTTATATTAACATTAATTTACTTTTCAAATATCCATATATCATTTTCATAGAGACAAGCTGCATGGCCTCGAATATCCTATGGGCGAGCGTATAATTGTTAAGGTTAACGGCATGAGCTCAGCTCGTATGGACACATCTTTCATTGACAGTAAGAAATGATTGTTAGGTGTGTTTGGTTTCCTTTCTTAACCTCTGCTACCATTTCAGAGCGTACCAAAAAGGACGCCATTTGCAATGTGCCGCTGCCGCCGACGCAGCCCTTGGCATCGCCGGATGCACAGGTTGCCCAGCGTCTCTTCATTGTGCTCTCAGCGGTGGGTTACTAAAAATCCGTATGCCATTTACAGACCGATGCTGATTTGTTTTGTGCATACAATTTTAGAATCTGCCTCACTCAATACTGAAGAACATATTCTCCTGCTGGAAGGGGCTAATTGATGTGTATTTGCTACCAAACAAGAACTGTGGATACGTCAAGTACTCGGAGCGAGAGAGTGCCCAAAAGGCAATTGGTGTTTTAAATGGTGCAGAGATCTGTGGAACCAAAATCAAAGTAAGCAAACGAAATATCCCAAATAAAATGGAAAAAATGTAAACAATTGGCAATTTGTTGTGTAGGTCATGGAAGCTGAGGAGCGAAGCGGCTCAGATGGCGATGACAGCGGCAGAAAGCGACTGCGCCGAAATTGAGTGTAAGTATAACAATATAATATTGATTCTGTGTATCTATATGCCTTAATGTAGCCATAGTTGGAGTATGCACCTGGTCCGAGGTAAGTTTTTAGTTGTTAGTGTTAAATCGAAAACTGTTTGCTTATATAACAAACCACACAATATATATGTTCAGACTGTTCTATTACAATTAGTTACAATTACAATTACCGATCTCTGTACTAAAACTCAGCGCGCATTCATCGATTTGACGATCCTGCCATCGACCACGTACATAATAAGCAAAACAATTTTTATCTTTCTATTTCCACAGACCCACTGACAACATTGTACTTAACAGAGAACATTATGTACGAGTAGTTTACTTTCAAAATACCAAGAAAACTAAAATAAAAAAAAACAACAACAACAAAAAACAGTTCAACTGACGCAAGAACCGCCCATAAAACACTACGGAATCAACCAGTACCAGAACCAGAACCACACAGAGCGAAACAGACACGGAATACGGAAAACAAGAAATACCAACCAACCAACCAACCAACCGTACAATTGACCTGTTCAAGTGCGCTGTAGTACTGAGTACCCGTATGATATAGATATTTATATGTATATGTATAAATAGACCAGACATAAACGGAGCCAACGAAACTGCAATGATTGTTAAAACCAACCACTAACGGGACTATCGTATTAATCGCAATTACCGTTACTCAAAACCAAGCAACTATATACATAAACGAACTCTTTGTACAATTTACTAACGTATTCCGACAAAGATAAGAATATATATATATATTAAAAAATGCAAAACTTACGGATTGTAGATTTTCGCAAAGAAATCCAATCAATTATGACCTAATAAAATTAAAATACAACTCTATGTAAAGCCCTTAAAGCGATATTAATAAATGAAATAAATAAATATATAAATGGATGTTTCTTATTTTACTTTGACAGCTGCCCGGCTTGAGTGAACCGATACGTTTTTTTGAAATCGATGTTAGGCGCGCAAATTTCGATTAAGCGGCCAATCGACTTGAAAGTATCGATTGAGTGGTTACTCGATTGGCGTCAACCAATAATACCGATAAGTCCTATTGGGTAGCCCTGAAAACTCACTCAACAGCTGTTCGCTTGAGACGCTGACAGTTGCAGCGTTTTGTTTGGGCTTTTGTAGATTGTGTTAAAAAAAATATTACTTCCAAAGCTCGGCTTAATAAAATCTAAACAAAAATGGATCCCGCTCTACTTCGCGAACGCGAGGCGTTCAAAAAACGTGCCATGGCAACGCCCACGTAAGTTTCCTGACCAGCACGCGGTTAGAATGTTCTTAAAATTGGTTTTTGTATTCGCAGCGTGGAGAAAAAAAACAGAACAGAAAAGGCACCTCCACCACCAAGCAGAGATGATTCCCAGAAGAAAATGCGACCACCAACGGCCCCAAAGCTTGATGCATCCACGTAAGTTCACTTTAGCTACACATCAAAGTCGCACTCCCACACATCATGTCTCCTTCGTGCAGGTACAAAACGATGTCGGGCAGCTCTCAGTATCGCTTTGGAGTGTTGGCCAAAATAGTTAAGTTTATGCGCACCCGCCATCAGGATGGCGACGACCATCCACTTAGCATTGAAGAGATCCTCGATGAGACCAATCAGTTGGATATTGGACAATCTGTGAAAAATGTAATGGAAACAAAACCTTCTCTTAGCAGTGCACTAATCACTGCTTCTCCTCGTTGCAGTGGCTCTCTGGTGAAGCGCTCCATAATAATCCTAAGATCGATGTCACGCCCGATGGCACAAAGTTCAGCTTTAAACCTGTGTACAAGATAAAGGATGGCAAAAGCCTGATGCGACTGCTGAAACAACACGATTTAAAGGGTCTAGGTGGCATATTGCTAGAGGATGTGCAGGAATCGCTGCCGCACTGTGAGAAGGTCTTGAAAAACCGCGCTGCCGAAATTCTCTTCATCATACGTCCCATAGATAAGAAGAAGATATTGTTTTACAATGATAGAACCGCAAATTTCTCTGTGCGTAGCGCGAAGCTTCCTATTTCCATATGTTACATTATCTTATACTCTTTTCTATATTCACTTAGGTTGATGATGAATTTCAGAAGCTTTGGCGTTCCGCAACGGTTGATGCAATGGACGATGCCAAAATCGATGAATACCTTGAAAAGCAAGGTGAAACAAGAATCATACAAACCAATCTTATACCCTTATAGCCTAACTAATTGTATATACCCATAATTCCAGGCATACGTTCGATGCAAGATCATGGCCTCAAGAAGCCCGTTCCCAAGCGCAAAAAGGCGGCCAACAAAAAGCGTCAGTTCAAGAAGCCCCGGGACAACGAGCATTTGGCAGATGTTTTGGAAACTTACGAGGACAACACCTTAACGCAAAAGGGCGCGAATCCCACATAATAGACAACTTTCCTGATCTTCTTAGATAAGGCATAAAAGTTAATACATAGCTAAAAACGTACACTTAAGATTAAAAGCAACCCAAAATTTATTGGGGCTCTTTCAAAATAACGTATGGTGGCCTATTGAATGAAAAAGCATATAGGCACTTGAAAAAAGACCTGGCCTAATCTTTTTTTACCTACTCTCAGTCAGGAGGAAAAACAATTTTATATATAATATATTTAATTAATTAATTCATATGTACTTCAATATATGTACTTATGTCTTATCAAAAGATAATGCTAAATTGCTAAACTATATTAGCCTTATGGAACTTTCGCTATGATTTACAGGCCCAATGTTATCGGGCCGTGGTTTTTGCATTTAAAAATACGACTTGTCGAACAAGAACGATTGCTAAAAGCAAAACTATGTAATCTCCGCTCGACATAACAACGCATAACAGTACATTCGTGTATGTGCTTGCGTGTGTGTTTGAGCAGCTTGTGATGAGGGGGGGGGGGGGGGGCAGCAACAGCAATCGCAATCGATTTCAAGTGTTGGCGAACCGATAAATTGGCCGCGAAACAAAACAAATACGTCAGTCGACGCCGAAGAACCAACTGCAACGGTTGCTTGCGGCGCACGCAAAGCAGGAGAAAGTTCACTTACAACGGCAGCTGAGAAACCCGTTTTAACTATTTTCCTTTTCTTGCTGTTGCCTTTTTTTTTTTGGTTTTAATCAACTTGGCAATTCGCTGCGCGTTCGCAGTTTCAGCCCGTTTTACAAAAATGCGTTGTACAGCACTGGCAATAGCCCTGCTGGTGGCCTTTGGCTGGACGCCAGCACCTGGCGCTGCTCTGGGCGCTGAGTAAGTCGCGGCAATTATAACTATAATGATATTTAAATTAATTAGAAGTATTAATTATATGTTAACTGGTTTATTTATAGCGATTTGATATACGGTTACGAGTGCAGCAATGGTGTGTGCCGCAAGGTCGAGCTGAGCGAGGAGAACTTTGCACGGGCAATTAGCCTGCCAGTTTGCAGGCTCTTCTGTGGCAGCAACATTGGCACACTCTGGCCCAAGCCGACGGGCGCTGTGCAGCTGGAGCCGCTAACGCGTCAGGTGGACGTTGCAACGATTCAATTCCACTTGGCTGGCGTGGACAAAAAGGACAAACTTTGGCAGGCAACGGAGCAGCGTTGGCTGGACTTGCTAGAGGCCAAGATACCCAATCGCAAGAGCCTCAAAGAGGGTGGCTATCAATTGAACATTGTTCTTAACACGGCCGACAACGGAGTGCCCGCGCGTCTCCAGCTGGACACGGACGAGAGCTACGAGCTGAACATTGGCTCGAATAGTGCGGGCCAGATCACGGCCAATATCACGGCTGTCAATTTCTTTGGTGCCCGCCACGGCCTGGAGACGCTCAATCAGCTGATTGTCTACGACGATATACGCCGCGAGATCCAGGTGGCGGCCAATGCCTCCATTAGCGATGCGCCCGTCTACAAATGGCGCGGCCTGCTGCTGGACACGTCGCGCAACTACTTCTCCGTCAAGGCTATCAAACGCACGTTGGGTAGGTGGGAAGCCATTTTAAGAAGGAACTCGTATCTAACCTGATTTCCTTTGCAGATGGCATGGCCATGGTCAAGCTGAACACCTTCCATTGGCACATCACGGACTCGCATAGCTTTCCTCTCGAAGTGAGCAAGCGGCCGGAGCTGGCCAAGCTGGGCGCCTATACACCCAGCAAGGTCTACACGCACAGCGATGTGGCGGATATAGTTGAGTGCACCAGCTGCCGCTGCCAAGCTCATCGACTTAGCTAATTGTGCTCTGCTTTCAGGTGGAATATGGACGCGTGCGCGGCATACGTGTCATGCCCGAGTTCGACAGTCCAGCGCATGTGGGCGAGGGCTGGCAGCACAAGAATATGACCGCCTGCTTCAATGCCCAGCCGTGGAACAAGTATTGTGTAGAGCCGCCGTGCGGTCAGCTGGATCCCACTGTCGATGGGATGTACGATGTGCTAGAGGATATATTCAGCGATATGTTTAAGCTGCACAATCCGGATGTCTTCCATATGGGTGGCGACGAGGTGTCGGTTGCTTGCTGGAACAGCAGCCCCTCCATACGCAATTGGATGACGCAGCGTGGCTGGGGGCTGTCGGAGGCGGATTTTATGCGCCTGTGGGGCCACTATCAGACTGAGGCACTCAGCCGTGTGGATCGCGTGGCCAACGGCTCGCACACCCCGATCATACTGTGGACGAGCACACTCACCAATGAGCCGTACATTGACGATTACCTGAATCCGTTGCGCTATATTATACAAATCTGGACGACGGGCAACGATAAGGTGATCAAGAAGATACTGAAACGCGGCTATCGTATCATAGTTTCCAACTATGATGCGCTGTACCTGGACTGTGGCGGCGGCGGCTGGGTGACCGATGGCAACAACTGGTGCTCCCCCTATATTGGCTGGCAGAAGGTCTATCAGAATAATCTGACCAAAATAGCGGGCGACTATGAACATCATGTGCTCGGCGCTGAGGCTGCCATTTGGTCGGAGCAAATCGATGAGTACACATTGGACAATCGTTTCTGGCCACGCGCCAGCGCTCTGGCCGAACGTTTGTGGTCGAATCCCAGCGAGGGCTGGCGGCAGGCCGAGTCCCGCTTGCTGTTGCATCGCGAGCGTCTCGTGGAGAATGGCATCGGGGCCGAGGCCCTGCAGCCGCAATGGTGCCTCCAGAACGAAAACGAGTGTCCCGTTGACGCGTATGTTCTATAGTTTTACCGAGTAGCTTAAGCCAAGTTCCGTCAATTGTACAATTTATTATACTTATAGATATACTCAACGCAGCGATGGGCTTTGGCTTGCCAGTCAATTGGGCCTGCTGCTCGTTGGCGTCCTGATCTGTGCCTGCAATAAACTACACATGAAAGTGTGCGAGTGACTCGTCGTTTAATATTAATATGAGATTATTTGTTGGTTTGTTTCTAAACGCATATTGCAATGATGAAGCGCGTTGCTTCCAATTTTTGGAGTAGTCTACATGAAATACAATTATGTGTGGGAATATTCTGTTATTTTTTCTAAAAGCAGCACGTCCCAATCCTGACGCTTCACTCATTCCAATCCTCCTCGTTGCGGCCAAACTTATACACCAGGCTGCCAAACAGTATGAAGACATTTTGTAGCAGCAACGCGACGCCCAAACTTGTGTCCTTTTTCTCTGTAAAACAAAGGACAACATTCATTAATAATTGGCAAACTTCTGAGCTTAGCTTCTCGTTACCATTGTTAACAAAGTCATCGACCATTACCCAAATGGCGGCAATAATTGAAGCGAATCCAATCACAAAGCCAATGAGCAACCATATTTTGGCGATCCTCGCGCCCGACTCTGATGTGTTATCGTCAGATATCTGTAAAACAACAAAAATGACTCATTTTCTTTGTGCATATAAACCTATATATGTATATATATATAAAGTATTTGGCTTACATGTTCGCCTTTGACCGTGTTGA
This sequence comes from Drosophila virilis, assembly GCF_030788295.1. Classification (NCBI taxonomy): domain Eukaryota; kingdom Metazoa; phylum Arthropoda; class Insecta; order Diptera; family Drosophilidae; genus Drosophila; species Drosophila virilis. The sequence continues at coordinate 3,886,851 of NC_091545.1, forward strand.
TCATGCAGAAGCTGATAGTGCCAAAGATGCCAATAAATACATGTCCTGTCGTTATTTGATAGTGAGAATCTCCGGCCATCGCATCGATTAATATCCACCACCCCGTAAAGAACTGGCAGCAGGAGCAAACGATTAGGCATTGCGCATTAGGGTGAGCATTCTACCTGGACACATACCAGTAATCCTGCCGCCAGGGCAGAATTTTTGTTCCTCGACGTTTCAGATGAGAACCATCTGCATATATTATTCAGCAAATCCATTATAAATTTTGTTTAATGTTTTTTTTCCCAAAAATAAATAACAGATAGACAGATAAGACTTGTCTCTACAAAATGCACCTGCACAACTAATCGAATATATCGATAGACGAGCTATCGCACACATGCGATATGCTACGCAACAGCTGGCTCGTGCAATATATTCTGCAGCCCTGTAGATAATACCACAACAATTGTTGACAACTCTGGTTCTAGCACGTGCGACGGCAACGGTATAAACAAATTAATTTTTATAAAAATGACAAAAAGGCCGGAAGAACCTGTAACAGACGACGAAGAGAGTGTTGCAGACGAATCCGCAGAATCGGAAAATGACAGCGAATTGGATTTGGCGGGCAGCGCAACAGAATCTGATGACGATGATTCAGAAGCGGATGAAGACGAAACTTCCGATTCGAAGACTAAAACCAAAACGAGAGCCGAAATAATTGAAGAACAAATACACAACAAATATGAGCAGCTAAAGGGCACGCGACTCTATGTACGCTTCCCACAGAAGCTACCACTAAATGATCAGGAATTCGAGACAAAGGTTAAATCTCTGCATTCGCTAATCGCGAAGGCAGCGAAGCCCCGTCAAAAGCACGCGCGCTTCTGCCTGGTCGAGTTCAAATCCAAAGAAGATCGCAACCAAGCACTGGAAGATATCAAAAAATCAATTGAAAGCGATGCCGCCTTCAAGGGCATATTTGTGTCGCTGCCCAAAACCGATTCCGAAGAGTTTGTCAATGAGCTTGTGGCGCGCAAGCAACAATCCCTGGAGAAGAAGAAAACGAAAAACCTGCTCAAGAGGGCCACCAAACAGGTGCAGCGCAAGGAAACATTCACATCATCCGTGGTAATCACCAATCTGCCCAAGTCCAGCTCCGTAGCCCAGTTGCGCAAGCTCTTCGAAAATGCCGTTGACATACAAATCAAGCCGGGCAGGGGAAAATTCCGCGACTTCAGCGCGGCAACCGTCACCTTGCCCACGACCATGGATGCACGCAATGCCATCAAGCTGGATCTGAGCATTGGCGGCACCAAGCTCAATCTGCGCTTCAATACGCAGCAGAAAAAGCAGCGCTCGAAAAAGGACTTGAAGCGCAAAGCAGCTGGCGGCCAAGCACCCAAATTGGACAAGCCCAAGAAAGCGAAGCAAGCCGCAAAAGCAGAGTAGCTAATTGTGGGCCTAAAAACTATTTAGTATAATGCTTAACTAATATATAACTAAGCTTGTTTAAGATCTGATACAATGTTAAATAAATCATTGTTTTAACGAACAATTATGTGAAAGATTTGTGTGCGTTTAATGATAAAACTTAGAAATGAGGTAGAAAGATGTACTGAAATAAAAGACAACACGATTAAATACAGCTTTAGACTTGGATATGTCAATCTCATTGCCGACCCTATATTCCCATAGAGCTATATGTTAAGAGTAGCCCGATATTAATAAGATATTGCATATAAGGAAGGTTCATTCAGATATCTTCAAATTAAAATGTTTTTCTTTTATACAAGAACTACTTTATCGACCAAGTGTTCCTATGACAGCTATATAATATATATATATATATAATGCCAATTATAACTATGCTCTATTATATAGTATTCCGATCTGGCCTGGTGCTACCTAAATTTCTCCGAATTACACTAAATGCAGCTTTAAAACCGAGAAACCTGTTTACACAGAACACGACCCTGGCCATGGTGCCTTATCAGCTCGGCCGTTGACACGGATCAAGAATATATATATAACTTTAAGGGTCCACACATTTACCGATAACGAGCGTGAGTAAAGTTTTAAAATATTTATTATCGTACACGATATACAATACATACATAGCTTTAGGTATTTCTTTAATAAGCCGTTTCGAGTTTTACTGGATATACAATAAGTTTTGTTCACTAAGCCTATATATATATATATATATATATAGATGTAATTATGAGATTAATTTGTGCACAGAGGATTAGGGGGGATTCCAGTAGGTCCAACAATAAGTGTGGGCTAGATAATTCATATGTGTTGTTCATGTTTCATGTTTCAAATACAAAATATTCAACATACGCATATATATAATAAGATATATTATATAACTCACAGTATTCAATTCATCTTTTGGTTCCAATGGAGCTGCTGATATCCGTATATATCTATCTATTTTTCGTCTGCCTGGGATCGAGAAGGGGGACTCCCAAAGGCAAACACATTCGTTTGTGAAATTTCTGTGCATCTATCGATTTTTTTGTTCGCGCTTTTGCAATAATGACAACAACTTTGACACGGACATTTATATATAGATATATATGTGTGGTAATCAGAAAGTTAATCAGCTTTAAATAAGTATATATATATATATATTCAAAAATGCAAATGTGTTTTTTTTTTTGTTTTGTTTGTTTGTTTGGAAAGCGGAATAAATTTGACGACTTAATGTGTTAGCTCTTGTTTACCCTAAATGAGTTTTAGTTATTATTAAAATTGTTAGTTTCTGTTTGTAAATACAATCAAAATCTATATTTCCGATTACATTTTAGTTGCGCTCCGCCACAAAACACTTCAGTACCGCGACATTTCTTCGACAGTCTCACATAATTTGCTGTTATTGTAGTAGATAAACTATTTCCAATATAAATACATATACATTTATATATCATATAGATTTCATTTAATTTTCTTTTCCCTCCGCCGAGTTTCAAGCTGAAGGGCATTCCGATTTAATAAGGCGTCGAGCATCCGCTTAAAGTTCGCTGATTAAAGACTGCAGCAAAAACCGTGATTCATGTTTTTCATAAAAGCCATATGAAATTTACATATTATAATTCATATATATATATAGAGAGAAGTATATGTATATATAGCTGATAAGGGAAGAATGTTTTGTCTGACACAATGAAGTGCGAGTGTGTTTGGATGGGAGCTGGGGCATAGATTTGAAGATTACGTTTATCGCGGGGCTCTTTGGATAGTTTCTTGTATTACAATTGTACCCCGAGTGTTAAATTACGTGTGCAGCAGCCGATCTCTGGCCGATGGTGAATTATTTTGTATAGCTGAGTGTTGAGTTGTCTCGCCGGCCAATAGCTGTTGTCGATATTGAGGATCAGTTGAGGAGTATGATGATGCTGCTGGTGCTACTGCTGCTGCTGCTGCTGCTGCTGGTGGTGGTGGTGGTGGCGGTTGCGCTGGCGGCGAACGCAACGGAATTAATGGCTGAACAAAGCGCACACGTTCGGCATCCGTGGCGGGATTGTTCACGGCTGTTGCACCGGCTGCTGCATTAAAGGCCGACGTAAAAGCATTGGCGGCTCAAAGAGTGTGGTAATTGCGCTCATTGCGTGCCTTGTAGAACTTGTAGGCCACCAGTCCGATGGCCAGCAGACCCAAGGTTAGCACAATGCCGCCTATAAACGACGAACCATCGAAATGTCCGCAAGGCACCGGCGTCGGCTTGGCCGTGGTCGTTGTGGACGGCTGCGGAGTTGTGCTTGTGGATGGCGCCACGGTTGTGGTTGTATTTGGTGACGGTGTAGTGATTGGAGCTGGTGTTGTTGTTGTTGTTGTTGTTGTGATGGGCGGCGGTGTTGGTTTCGGCGTCGATGAAGTTGTTGTTGCCTCCGTGGTTGTTGTTATTGGTGCTACCGTTGTTGTTGTATTTGGAGCAGTTGTTGGCGGCACGGCTGTTGTTGTTGTTATCGGCTTCTCGGTGCTTGTTGTATTCTTGTCATCGGGTGCCGGTGGCACGGTTACAGTGGTGGCTGCCTCAGTAGTCGTAGTCGTGACTCCATTTCCTAAAATATATATATGCACACACACACACAGACACACACACGTGCAAGCAGTTATAAAGTAATTCAACTTGGCTCAATAGAAAGTTCTTTATGCTGAAATCTTCTTCAATTACGCTCCACACCTAAATACATGCACACACACACACATATATATATGCAGACGAGTGTGGCATTTAAGATTCCAATACAGTCATACATATACACATGCATTTATAAATTTGTTGTTCAATGCAGGCACCAACCAACACACCGATACGAAAACACACACACACACACAAGCTCATAGCTGAATAAAATTCGTTGTGGCACTCTTACCTTCTTCTCCGCCACCCGCCACCGCTTGACAACGGTGCGAGGCAAACAGTCCGACGAACAGACATATTAGCAAATATTTGGCCTGCAGCTGCATTTTTACGTTTTTAATGGTAAATTGCACGGGATCCGCTTATCTTGTTTACTTCTTCGTATTTTTTCGAGAACTGTGGGGTTTCGTTTGACGTGTTAGTCAATTCTGCTGTCAAAAAAAAAGTCGGTGAAGACCACAATAAGCAAGCATTACCAAATGTATGACAACAAATTGCATATGTATAGTTAAATAGTTGCTAGTTTTATTGCATATGTTTAAAAAGCAATTAAGCTGTTCACTTTACTTACCAACAAAATCGGCAACGCGCAATAAGCGAATGATTAATAAAAATCCAATCGAACGAATCACGGACAGATTTTTTTGTGCTCACTGCTCAAGGTTGCTCTCATAACGATAGCACGATAACAAGTTTGTGTGTGTAGTTGCCTATCGATAGGCGATTGCGTATACAGTGTAAAACACGCAACGGTCACACTAGTCACACACACTGACTCAGACACTGGCTTTTTCAATTGCTTTATGGGAGCGGATTTAGATAAAAAAAACGCGTTAATATCGTGCAATAACCAAAATGACATCTTACGTACGCGCTATGTACGATTTTTCTGGTGAGCCAGGCTCATCAGAACTATCGATCGTCACCGGCGACATTCTAACAGTCACAAGGAGCGATGTAGGCGAAGGTTGGTGGGAGGGCAAAAACAGTCGAGGCCAAATTGGGCTCTTTCCAGCGGCTTACGTGGAGGTGATGTCCGCCGCGGAGGCGCGCCAATTCACCAGCGGTGCTGAGACAAGTAACCCAGCTGCTGGTCCGCCTCTCGATCCATTTGATATGCCACCTGCGCCCAGGTATGATCAAACGGCCGATGACGACAACGACAGCATTTGGACGGACAGCGAGGACAACGAGACATATTCAGAGATAGCGCCAGCAGGTGGCAAATCCGGAGCAGCGGCACGCTCGGGCGGCCTCACGCATTCCGCCAGCGACTACGACAACAGGCATCTACCTGTTGCGCCCAGCGAGGATGGCATATCACTTAGCTCCACAGCGGCTGGTGCCAGTGCGGCCACCATTAAGAAGGGCATGTTCGCTAAAAGCTCGGATTCCTATATACTCGGCCTATCCAGCAACAAGGAAAAGATACCCGAATGCGAGCTGGCGTATATCACGCAACTGGAGGACTCCATATACCAATGGACGCAGAATCATTCACCCTACTCCGTCATTGTGGCCAGTCCCAAAAAGGAGTCCAAATTCAAGGGCATGAAAACATTTATTGCCTACCAGCTGACGCCTAGTTTTAATAATATCTCTGTGAGTATGGCCACTCTTATTTACAGTAATTTACTCCCGATCAACGAATCTCACACACGCACACTTGCACAGGCCCTGTAAATGCACATGTGCATGTGCATGTGTATGTGTGGCCTGCTGATAACACTGCGCAACAAGTTGCTGTGTTTATACTTTGCCAATTAGCGTACGTAACAAACATCGCTTTGGTTAAAATAATAATATTACACATGTTTCCATGCAAATAAGTCTCATTTATCTTGTTGCAATTCCGATTGAGATATTTTAACCAAACAAGAAACTATAAGCTATACTGTAAATTAAAAGCTATTAAAATGGACAAATTCATGATTTAGCATGAAGCTTTGTGTACATAAAGACACCTCAATCCACTTTTCCAATTGCGAACAGTCATAAAAAGCACAAGATTTATTAACTAGCCCCCAAGTGTGTTATAAATAGACTGTAAATAATTTGATTGCTAAGGGTGCAATATTTTGTTGCACAGTGTTAATGAAATGAGGAGAGTTGCAGTTGAAGTTGTGAGTTCAATTGGGGGCAAGCGCCGCCGCTGACCAACTGCCATTCAATAATTACTTTGTCTGACGAATGTTTTATTGCTGCATTCGCGAATGACTCAGTTCTTGAGACTGTGTCACACATTTCGAAATTGAATTTCTATCTAATCTGGCGATGTCAATTACGGATTATACACAGGTGTCGCGTCGCTACAAACACTTCGATTGGCTGCACGAGAGGCTGGCGGACAAGTTTTGTTTGATACCGGTGCCACCGCTGCCGGACAAGCAGATCTCTGGCCGATATGAGGAGCAATTTGTGGAGCATCGACGCGTACAATTGCAGGAGTTCGTCGACTGGGTCTGCCGTCATCCGGTTATATCGAAATGCGAGGTCTGGTATCATTTTCTGACATGCACGGACGAAAAGATCTGGAAGTCGGGCAAACGGAAAGCCGAACGGGATCCGTATATGGGCGTTAACTATTGCCTGGCCATATCGCCGCCGGACAAGAATCTGCTGCACTCCAAGGTGGACGCACAGCTGGAGACGGGCACACAGTTCATACACAGCATGGATATGGCCATACGCAATCTGAATAACATTTCCAACGATATGGCCAAACGTTCGCTGACCCAAAGCAAAAAGGAATTCCAGCGCATCGGCGACGGCCTCTCCGATCTGGCAAAATCGCTGTCCATTGATGAACGGCGCGCGCCCACACGCAACGGCGTGCCGCTCTCGGAGAGCGTGGGTCGCATTGGTGGCATTTACATTGGCATCGGTCAAATGTTTGGCGATCAGTCCAAGCACGACTGGATACCGCTCTCCGATCGGCTGCACATCTACAGGTGAGCGAGAGTTCGCATCTCATTATCCGTGTATCCAACTAAATTCCCAAAAACTCTCTTGCAGAGGCGTCTTGAATTGCTTTCCGGACATCTTCTCGACGCACAAGGGCGCCATACAAAAGCGCAAGGACTGCGAGCGTTCCACCGCCGAGGGCAAGATGAGCAATGCCCAGCTGCAGGATGTGAACAGGCGCACAGATGTTGTCTCCTATACGGTGCTGGCCGAGCTAACCCATTTCAAGAGCGAACGGGATACGCATCTAAAGCAAACACTGAAGGCCTTCATTGCCGAGCAAATCAAGTTCTATCAGGGCGTTGTAGGACGCCTGCAGGAGGCGCATCGCCAGATCGAATAGGACGACGACGACGATGACTTCTTCCCCCGGAGGGCTGGGCGCAACACGGCTGGGAGCACAACAAGCACACGTACACGTACACACACTATTTTTTAGCTGAAACAACATTCGCACGCGCGCATTTTAAATGCTTTAAAAAAACAAATGAAACTAAATGAAAACGAAAACTAAACAAAACTCTTTTTAATTAGATGTGGTTTGAACTAAACTATAAACTTAATCAATAATCTTGTTTGTAAGCGAAGAGTTGCGTATTTATACAAAATAATAATTAACATTTATATATATACATATATATATATATCTATCTATACACCGAAATTAAAATATATACATATATATTTATACAAAAATGCGTACTCAAAATCTGAAGCATTCATTTATCAAAATCATGTTTTATAAAGATATCGATTAATTGGAACATTCCATTTTCCATATCTTTTATACTATTTAGTTGTATTTTATCAACTCGAGTTGGAGCTAATCAGAACTAAAGTTTTTATTAATAAGTCCGGGCACATTTTGGCAGAATATAAAATTCCATAGATATCTGCCCGAGCAATAGAGATAATTTTAGTTACGATTCCAAAAATTCTATTTAATTTATCATCAGTCTCTAGGTTTTTTGATTTTCTATATTAACTAGACTCAAGTCGGGTAAATTTCAGCTGAAAATTCCATAGATATCTGCCCGACTTATTATAATAACATATTTTGTTTCGCTTCCAGATCTGAATCTAGAAATTCTAGAAAGACTAACAAATTTATTCCAAGTTTCTTTCAATAGGTTTCCGAATTGAAATAGAAAGCTAGAAAAATGGATTTCTTCAGAATATTTAAATTATTTGTTAACTCCGAAATGAAAAACTTTTGATTAAAATCCAGGCTCAGACATAACCCAGCTATTGGATATGTCTAACCAAGTCGAGCAGATGGCTGTGGATCAAAATATAGCCCGTGATTTCTATATGAAAATATTTACGGCTTGCAATATTTTCAGCAGAACGGGCAACTCATTCAAAAATAAATAGATTAATAACTATCCAAAATTTGACCAGAGTTAAACGCAGTCCAAACCATTAAAAAAAGGCAGCTTAAACGTTTTTTTTTTTTGCTATTCTGTTGCCTTTATCAGCGAAATTCTCTAAAAGGTTTTTCTTTATTTTTCATGTGTTTTTCTTCTTTGCCATTTCTCGTTATAAGTTTTTGTGATTCTTGTGTTGTGTTTCGTTTCGTTTTGTTTTGTTTTGTTGTTTTGTTGCTAAAACATAAATACATTTATGTAAGATTGCACATTTTTAAGGGATTCGGTTCACGTATAAATAATAAGCATAATATTAATAATCATAATAATAATAATAATTGTATAGGGTAAACAAAAAAGAAACCTTCCTTTTGTAGCTTTGCTTAATGCGGAATGAATACAAAATTGTTTGCCTTTTTAGCGCTGCGTTGTGAAGGATTCAGGATAGGATTAGGGTTATGGAGGTGGGGCGGGGCGGGTCTTATGGGGTTTTACTAAGTGTAATACATCTAGATAAAAACGCTATATACACACACACGAGTTAATAATAATAATAATAATAATAATCATAATAATAATATAACGCAGCTTGGGTTAACAATAATACAATAATTAGGTTTTCTTTTTGTTGTTGCTTCCATTTGCCTCATCTACATATTTTGTTTTTGTTTTGTTTTTTTTTTTTTTTAATTTACCTTTTTTTAACAAACTACCAATAACAAATTTTTACTAATTGTGTGTGTTGTTTTTTTTTTGTTTAGATTTTTGTTTTGTTTTTTCTTTATAATTATTGTTGCTTGCCGTTTACCTTGTTGTTGCAGTTGTTAATTAATTTGTTTGTTGTATATTAATTTATTTAATTAATTAAAGGAAACGTATTTCCTTGGCAATTCCTTGCGTTAAAATGGCCTATACGTTGCCGGCCTCCATTGCGCCGGGTATAGTTTATTATGCACGTAGTTATTATTCCTATATATGATCTATGTTAATATGCGATTTGGTTAAATGAACGCGCCTCGCTCCGCTCCAGCTGTGCTGCCGGACACCCGGACACAGGTGTGCTCCGGTACACCTCAACCGTAGTCGCCTGCGTAGCGTCCGTGCTTGTTGCTGCTGCTCCCGCTGCTGCTGTTGCTGCCGTGCGCCGCAGATGCTGCTGCCTGCGCCGCGGCCTTCTCGGCGAGCAGCGCCGCCTTCTGCTGCATGTAGGGATTAAAGTGTTGCATGTACATTGAGGCAGCTGCCGCAGCGGCATAGTTATTCGCATAGCTGCCGCTGCCGCTGCTGCTGTTGTTGTTGCTGTTGCTGCTGCTCCAATGTTGCTGATGCTGCTGTTGCTGTTGCTTGTGTTGCTGCTGTTGATGTTGCTGCTGTTGATGCTGCTGGTGCTGCTGCCAGTAGCCCTGCTCTGCGACGTAACCTGAGTTGAGCAGCTGATTGTTTTGGAACATGTTCTCCGGATAACAAAATTTATTGCTGTGATTATTTTGATTGTTGCTGACGGCAGCTGCTGCTGCAGCTGCTGCTGAGGGCTGCTGCTTGGCAACTGTTGCTGCTGCTGCGTGGTAGCTGCAACCGTTGCTGCTGTTGTAGTCGAGCTGTGGTTGCTCCTCGTAGCTGTTGGCTGCCGTTGGCGCTGGCTCCTTGTGAGCCCGGCTTGACTGTCATTCGCCGGTGGCCGTCACTGTCGTCCATTGCCAGGGGCTATTATAGCCCTGCTTGGGATTGCTGTCGAGAGAGGAAGGAATTTAAATGAAAACTCAGGCTTGTGAACTGTTTGACTGACCTGCCGAAGAGCGGATGCCACAGCGCCGAGTTGGCGTCCAGGCCAGCGGCTGCGGCGGCCGCTGCCTCTGCCAAATGCTGCTGCTGCTGCACCTCGTGCGCCAACATGTTGCCCCGCTTCCGCTGCAACTGTTGCTGTTGCTGCAGCTGCAACTGTTGCTGTTGCTGCAACTGCAACTGTTGCTGCTGCTGGCTCTGACTGGTTTGCTTGGCCTGCTCCATGGGCTGGTAGTTGATGCAGGCCTTGCTGCTGCGCAGCGTGCGTCCGTTGTTGGTATCCTTGCCCAGCTGCTCCTGCTGCTGCGCCGCCTGCTGCTTGTAGAGGGAGTTGCGACGCACTGCATCGTAGGGCACTTGCAGCAGCGGCACCATATTGCTTTCGGGTTCCAGCAGATTCGACAGCGATTTGCATGTAAGGCGCGGCTTGTGTTCCTGCGGCGCAGCAGCCGGAGCCGAAGCTGGAGCTGCTACGGGCGGAGCAACTGGAGCTGCAGCGGGCGGAGGCGTCGCCTTGGGCACCTGCTTGTTGAAGTCGGGTATGTGCAGGGGCGTGGCGTCCGTATCGCGTCTGGCGCGCTTGTGCTCCAGATGCAGATGTTGCTGCGGGGAGGACTTGGGCAACTGCTGCTGTTGCTGCTGCTGCTGGAGCAGCTTCTGCATAAAGGCCAGCTCCATGGGATTGGTGTAGCCATTAAAAGCCGCCGTCGCCGCCGCCGCCGCCGGCTGCTTGGGTGTCGTCGCGGGCGTCGCCGCCTGCTCCTCGCTGCTGGCGGTCTTCTGCTTAAGGCAGTGCTTGTACAGCTCGTCCAGATGCTGCAGCCCAAACTGGCTGTTGTACAGCGGGAGCAGGTTGCTCATAAACTTGCGCTGGAGTCCGAGGGGATCCTTCAAAGTCTTGAAGAACTCCTGCGAGAGCTGGCCAAAGTAGGGCAGCCAGAGCATTTGCTGCAGCAGCGCCAGCGTGGTCGCATTCAGCTCCTGCGACATGCTCGAGTCGGCTGCTGGCGAGGATTGAGGCACTGCAGCGGCCAAACTGGGCGTGGCCGGGTTCGTCTTAATGGGCAGCTGTGGCAATGGCAACGGCGGCAACGGTGGCGTTGCCTTGGCTGCAGCTGGCGGATGCTTTATCAGGCTGGGACTAGGACTAACGGCTGCCTTGCTGCTCGGCTGCAGTGGAGGCAGGGGGCAGGGCGAGGCGGAGGCGACGGCAGCGGCGGCAACGGCGGAGGCATGCACGGGTTGACAGAGGCTCGGCTTGGACTGCTCGGAGTCGTTCTTGAGTATGGCCTCCAGCTGCTCCATGGTGACGACCAATATATTGGGATTCTGTATAATCTCCGGATAGGCAAAGGCCTCCGGCAGTCGCAGCTCTGGCCGTGTCGTCAGCAGCAGCGGGATTTCGCGTGCCGGCGATGCGAGCACCGCGCCGAGGCGATCCTTTGGCACGAGTATGGGATCGGGCACCTTCCACTGCGGATTGCTGATCAGCATCTTTAGCTGGGTCAGTGCATCCGGATCCTTATCCAATTTGATAGGTTTCGATCGTTTTTTCAATGGCTCCGTCGGTTCCGTTGCCGTTGCCGATGCCGCCGTCGCCTCCGTCTCCTCCTCGTCATCGATGACTACCGTGTGCAGCTTGTCGCCGGCGCGACCCGTCGCCTTGCCCAGATCCATGGGCTCCGCCTGCTGCTGCTGCTGCTGGTGCTGCGTGTTCCCGTTCAATTTGAGAAACTGTTCGAGTATCAGATGCTTGATCGTCTCCGAGGTGGTCTCCACCTCGGCGGGTATGCTGGTCGCTGGCAGCTGCAGCAACTCTGGTTCCGGCGACTTGGATTTCAGGATGTCCGAACTGGAGGTTACCGCGCACTGGCTGCGCGACTCCGACGGCGGGCACACCTCCTCGCGCTTCTTGTAGCTCAAATCCTTGGGCGATTCATCCGGCACAGCGATCAGCTCCGGCTGTACAGTTGCCACGGCGTCCGCTTCCGCCTCCGTCTCCGTTTCCGTTACCGGTTCGGGCTGCTTGTCGAAGCTATCGATGCCCAGGAAGAGCTCACCGTTGAGTCCCTCGATCTCGCCGGCCTCATTGAAGGACAGGCACTTGGGCCCCGCATCGCTGCTGTCCATGCCCAAAATGCCCGGCAGCTCCTTGGCGGCCAGCTGCAGCTCGGGCTGCTGTTGCCTGGTCTCCTGCATCAGGTTGTCCTCGCAGCTGCGTTGCACCAGCGAATCCAGGAGCTCGGCGCCGCTGCTCCCATTGTCGCTGCTGCAGTTCTGCAGCAGATCGTCGGCATCGTCCAGCAGATCCTTCAAGTGCTTGCTATTCGCCTCGAGATTAGCCTGATCCACGCTGGTGCTGGTGCTGCTGCTGTGCGCCGCCAGCGGCTTGGCCGGCTCCGGCTCCAGCTCCATCTCCTGCTCTAGAGGTGCAGCCGAAGCGACGGCAGCGGCGGCTGCAGCTGCTCCTTTGGGCAGAAACAGGCCCGTCTTGGGGCACAGCTGCAGCTCTAGTGGCGCAGCCGTGGGCGTGGCCGTGCGTGAACGTGAACGGGAGCGGGAACGTGAGCGGGAGCTCTGATATGTGGGCGTATTGGCATTGCTGGTGCTAGTCTTGGTGGCCCGGGTCGAGGCATTCGTCTCGCTGTCGAGCAGCGCATCGAAGCAGGCATCCGCCGAGGGCGTGGGCGTAGCCGGGTGCTGCTGCTGCTCCTGTTCCTGCTGCTGGGCAGGCACAACAACAACATGCTCAATGACAGCGGCCAGATTGTTAGCGTGCTGCTCCTGCTCGTCCTCCTCCCGCTGCTGCTGCTGCTGCTCCTGATCCACAACAGTCCACTCCTCCTGCTGCTGCTGCTGCTGCTCCGCGGAGTCGTCCTCCTCTTGCTGTTGTTCCTGCTCCATGGATTGCTGTTGTTGCAGCTGCTCGCGCTTGACCTTCAGCAAGGGCGCCGCCGCCGTGCTGTGGAAGAACTTGACAATGCGACTGGATGAGGCATCGGTGCGCGGCATAGAACGCCAGCCATTCGTAGTCTTCGTCAGGCGTATACGATTACGCTTATCGTAATCCTCGCAGCGCACCTCCACAATGCGCGTATCGTCCTGCTTGACCCACAGGAAGATGGGATTTACGCTGGGCGTGGCGGGAGTTGGAGCTGTTGTTGCTGCCGGCAGCTGCTGCTGAGACGGTGGCGCAGTTTCTGCTGCTCCTGATGCATTTGATGCTGTTTTGGTTTCAAGTTTCACGGCGGCCAGCTTGGCCTTGGGCCTCTCCGGCAACGGCTCCGGCAGCGCCGCCGTCTCTGGCTCCGGCTCCAGCTCCAGCTCCGCCTCCAGCTCCGGCTCCGGCTCCAACTCTTGCTCTGTTGGCTTTGCTGCTGCCGCGCTGCACTTTGGTTCCGTTTTGATGTCACGCAACAGATTCTTGTTGATGCGCGGCGTATTAGCCACTTTTAGGTGGCCAAATTTCTGCTTGGCCCGCGTGCCCCGCGCTCCGCCCCGTCCGCGTCGACGTCGCGTCGGCTGCTCCTCGAAGACCAGAAAAATGTCGCGTGCGATTTTTCGACGCTCCGATTTTCTGTGGCAAACGGGCGGCGCCGCATCCAGCTCCTGCTTGACGATGCAGCCGCTGCCGCTGCTGCTGCTGCTGCTGCCTGCTGCTGCTGCGCCGCTGTCATCATGGTTACCGTTAGCCTTATCGCTGCTGTTGTTGTTGTTGTTGTTGTTGCCATTACCGTTAGCTACACATTCACTTGGCCTGCAAGTGATCCTTGGCATTTTACGGCCGGCCGCTGGTGCGCCACAATTGCCACAATAATTAATCTTGTACAACGATTGTCATGTTTTGATTTGCTTTTATATTGTTGAAATTTTTCGTTTCGTTTTTTTTCTTTTTATTGCTTGCTTTTCCTTTTACACCGTATGCTCTTTTTCTTGCACTTCTTTCTTATTGGGAATTTTTGTTCAGCAGCACAGCGAAACTCTTGCTGGTTTCTGCTTGGCGTGTGTCTTCACAGTTCTACGTTTGTGGCTTGCCAGTCTTGCATTTTGTGCCTGGTTCCAGCTGCGTTCCTAATTTAGTTAACTATCTTCACTTTATATGCTCTGCCTGTGCAGCTATGCGCTGTATGTTTTACGTTGACAAAATCAATGAATTTTGTATATGTACTGCCTTTGCCTCTGCGCGCAGTGTGACCGAACTAAATGTGGTATCGATATCGATACTTTTAACGCAGACTTAAGGCGCGAACATTTGATTTGAGCTCGCCGTATACCGTATGATTCTTGATTTAATATACATCCTTTAGAATATTCATTAGTATTCTGGTTATGTTGTACTGATATCTGCCACAACTCACTGCTAATTAAATTTATCTCACCAGTTCCCTTAATATAATCATGTTACCAATGAATATTTTATTTAACCTAAGAAGATAAGCATAGGCATTTATTATATCCTGCAATTGTTTCTTTTGCTTTATGCCTAATTTACCAACTATTACACAGCTTATAATATTAATTTTACAGGCCTCTTCTCCAATCGGATTCAAAGTGCTTATGATAATCATTTAAGGGAATGCCCATAAGAGTCTAAGGAGATCTTTCTGTTAAAAAGCAATCATCATCACTAGTGACATCATCGATATATCGATTTAAGTTTTACACTCCCACTACCATCGCTAGTCTTATCTTTGTTGTTGCGCTGCGTGGACGTGATTATTTTGTTCGGATCGCCGCTGTGTTGCTCTTTATAAATCTAAATCTAATTTCTTTTGTAATACATATGTATATATGTATCGGCATTGCGCAGTGATATAAGTAAAAAATAATATTAAACTGCATGCGTAAAATACATGTCTATCAGTGAGAAGTGTGCGTGTGTGTGTGTTTATGTGATATACTAGAATAAGTACAAAATGGATGCAAGCAACGACGAGCAACAACAACAACAACAACAACAACAGCAACAGTACTTCGAGCACAGCTGGAAGTCGTCCAATCATGGAAATTCCTTATCAGACAGCAGGGATTATGATACAAACTCGACGCGCACTTCGCTAACGGGCTCGCCGCCCATCACGTCGTCAACGCTGCAGCTGGACTTTGATGGTTTCGAGGATAAAGCGCTGCTGGCATCGCTGCTGGCGCCCAAGCTGGATGCGGACGTTGGCAGCGGCAGCAGCAGCAGCAGTAGCAGCAGCATTTACAGTCACACGGCTGGGGAGCAACAGGTGCTGCAACCATTAGGCATAAGTTTAGAACTTGAGGCGGACGTTGATGAGTTAGCGGCGGCAGCAACAACAACAACAACAACAACAACGTACACGTTGCTGCAGGAGGTGCCGGCACAGACGATACATACAGACAACGACAAAATAGTTGACATAGCTGACGACGCGGCGTTGTTCACACTGAGACCGCTCGCAAGTGCACCCCTGTTGCTAACCAGCACCAACACCAATACCACCTCAGACACAGCATCATCCACAGCCACACCCACACCCATAGCCATGCCCATAAATTCATCACAGCACACAACAACAGCAACAACAACAACAACAGCAGCAGCAGCAACAACAAATGCAACAGCTGTCGACACATACAATCTAGATGACATTTGTTTTACTCTGGAATATCAGTTTCAAAATCAAAAGCTCGTTCAGGTGCAGCCACCTACAGTGGTGTCCTTCAGCATGATACCGGCAAGCGAAGAACTACCACCACCAACAACAACAACAACTGGCAGCGACAACAACAACTCTACACCAACTCCTATTGCTACTACTACTACTGCATATTTCACTCTCGGGACGAGGTAGTAAGCACTGGCAGCCCCCGCCCCCACTCCCCCACGCATTGCATGCTTTGCAACACTGCTACTGTTGTCAATGCTTATCGATACCTTTGATTATTGCTTATTGCTTATAGCTTTTACTGTTTATGTAGACATTAGTTGTTATACGTGCTTTCGTTAAGAATGCTTATCGATAGTTCTGGTGCATTTTATTTAATTTAAATGTTGCCCCATTTAAGTTATTAAATAATAACTATACACTATACCCTTAACTCCGCTTGGTAGAGATCAGAAGGCACTGATCGATTCCAGCGCAAAATAAACCAAATTAAGTTTAAAAAAAAAAAATGTTGCCAGGTGTTTGCACTTTGGTCCTGTCTGCTCTGTCTGTTGCTGACCCCCGCTCATGACTAAATTTTCCACTGCCCACACAAATGTTCTGCTGCATGTTTCTATCGTCTGCTTTAATGTGACGTGCCCGGCCATATACACATATACAGACATTGATTATTGTTCTCCTTGTCTAATTTTCGTTCCCTTTTTCTTTGTTTTATTTTTATTTTTTTTTTGTCTCGACTAATTAGACCCGAAATTCGGCCATAAAAAGCAGATATTTCTTTGGCCCCTTGCAATTTTTTGAACAATTCCAATGTCCACTTATTACAACGCACGTTCGTTAAGTGTCCGAAATGCTAGCATGTTGTCTGCTAATTGCCTGATTTCTGTTCGCCGGTGTTCACCCACCTCTGCTGCATACCAATACATACATACATATATATATATATATATATATATATATGTGCATATTGTGTATGTACTCGATGCTTGGGAATATAACGGTTTTTGTTGCTCTACTGTTGCTGCGGCTGCAGTCCGTCTTCTGCTGCCCGATGATTGTATCCAAATTGTTTGTTTGGTCTAAAAATAATTATGCCGATGAACGCATTTAGATATTCCCCCCACTACAAAATACACACACATACATATATATATATATATAATTATGTATACATACTCGATGTGTAAGAACAACAACAACAACAAGAAAAACGCGATTTTTTTTCTCATATTCATTCACACTAGCTGTAAATTAGACGATTTCCAATTAGACTGGCCATTGTGAAATTCTAATCGAGAATATTCCATCAAGTGGAGCACTTGATATAGCACAATATATCTATTTTTGCTCCATATATTATGTTTTTTAAAACGAGTTTTCAATTTGTGTTTATTTTTATAACATTATCGTTCAAGTAAATTACGCACACAACAATAATTGTTTTTCTTATCAGCGCCCATTGGAAGTTAAGTCATTGGTTCTGATTGGAGTTTATATGTTTGGGCTGTTTTTTGTAATTTTCCATAACTTAGACAGAACTTTATTGCTATTTGCTTGGGAAATTCCCATTTTAATGTACTTTGGTGTTGTTTTAGTTGTACCTATTTCGTACATATCCAATTAGATAAATACTCACGGATTACCTGGCGTTGCTGCTCTAATTGGATATGTGATACTTTCTGTATAACACTTCATAAGGAATGGGAAATGTATAGTAAACAATTGTAACGGTATCACTAACTCCAACTAGATTTCAGCACAACGTTAAAGTACAAAATGCGTTCTGATTGGATGGGCAACAGTTTAATTATTTATTTTGATCCTTTGTCTTTATTTGCCTAATTTCACCACATCCAACTGGGTGCAGATGCAATTTGACCACTTCCAATTAGTAAAAAATTTAAATGATTTTTAATGACGTGGTTAGCCTCAGATTTTTGTAGTTGCTTCTCATTTTTAGTACAATAATAATCATTTTTGAATATAAGTTCTTTTTGTGCTGTCCGCACTGTCCGACCCTCTACGTCTACGTTGCGCTATTTTTATCACTATGAGTGTTCACCTCAATCATATTTCTCGTTTTTCAGCACTCGCGCGATACTTGAGATTAGGGCTGGTTGGCGGGGCCGGTGTAAGCTAACAGTTCTGTTCGTGACAGGGACAGCGTGTGTTTGTAGTGGACAGTCCGATGGGAGGGAACAGGGTGCTGCTCTCGACACCCCCTCTCTCTGCCCATCAGTTGGGCATGCTCACGCCCCCTCACATTAATTTCGAAAATTCTATATTTTTGTTGTTGTTTTCGCCATGTGTGTGTGTGTGTGTGTTTGTGTGTTGTGTGTTTTCTTTCAAATTTTCCTTTATAGTTTTCGGCGACGTCGTGTTTGACCATGACAATATTAAATATGAATTAATCAGCTTATTATAAAAGACTTAAGGCGTCTCCAGCTCAGCAAATCCGTTGTTCTTTTTTTTTTGTTTTTTGTTTTGTTTTTGTTGTTTGTTTTGACTGATGTTTCTGCTTTGCTGGTTGTCAACTGTTTGTTAATGGAGTTTTTTCTTCTGCTGGCTGCGACTTAACCTCACTAATTAGCACACACACACACATACGAATACATGCATGTAAACATACATACATATATCAAATTTGCAAGTACAGTGATCGCTCGCAAATGAGAACGCGTCGTTTCCAGCCGAGAGTTCATGAATGGAATATTTGCGAAATGATTTAACTTGAATTAATCCAGTTTTATTTACATTTTTGAAATCTTTAACTTGATTTTAATTTGTGATACTTTTATATATACATTTACTGTAAAAAAAAAACAAAGCATAAACAATTTTGGCCCCAATTATTGCATTTATCCAATCACATTTGATATATGCCAATTTTGGGTAGAGATCAAATCTAGCGCACATTTTGTATATGAAAAAATGTATTGCTTACAATATTTTCAATAGATCAGGCGCGTGAATATATATGTATATTTCAAAAAAATTAAGTACCTCAATCAGAGGCTGAATGCAAAAAGTTGGAATTTGCTTTTCTGCTAGCTCTTATATGCGATAGATTACTGTATGTATGTGTGTATGTATGTATGTGTACAGTTATTGTTTTGAGTATAGATATATATGTAAATACATCTTTATAACGGCCCACTGACACAAATTGAACGAAGCAGAAAGAGAGAGAGCAAGAGAGAGAGATAATCGAACGAACGATCTTGCAGCTTTATCGAAGATCCAACTGAGCCAGATGAGGAGGATGACTTGGTACACTGCATCCATCCGGGCGCACTGCACAAGGACGCCGACGAGGATCAGCTGATGGCGATGGCGTACGAGGTACTCAGCCCCCATTTCCAAGCAAAGCCACGCCCACGCCAAAAATAAAACTTAAAAATATATTACACAAACAGTCGCAAATTTTTGTGTTTAACTAATTTTAACGTTTTTGTAACGCCGCTTGTAGCAAAAAGAAAAAAAAACAAACGCCTCGTTAATCCTAGAGCTATAGACAGCGGGGCGGGGCCGGGTGCGGGCGCACCCAATGCCCCGCCCAACCAATCAACCGCTAGGCGTCTAATTCACAGTTATGTTAACCACAATTTGTTTCGCATTCACAAACAATCAACTTGGTGCGTAGTTTTAGCCGAACCCTTCGACACCTCGAAACACCATTAAAAACTCATCCAACTACAAATTCCTCTCTCACACACACACACGCACGCACTCACAGACACGCACATGCACACACACTGCATGCACTTAGTTGTTATACTAATATTTATTATCCGACTTACGAAGTACATTAAACATAATACCTAACGACCTAAAGACGACTTTGTACATAGTTCTTACTCAATTCGATCGAATCCAATTGGCTCATTTAACTAATATTTATTGTCTATTCTTCGATCCCGACGCGCAGAGCTCGGACGAAGCTCTGAGCCGCTACAAATGCAACTACGAAAACTGTTATCGCAGCTACAGCACCATCGGGAATCTGCGCACGCATTTAAAAACACACACAGGTGAGTTTCGTAGCCTTATCGACAACAATTCTAGTTCTAGTTATTTATATAAACTAAGTATTAGAAAACTAGTCTAAATATATGTCAATCGAATTCGAATTGTAATACGAAAATGTAAACAGATTCGCTGCCAATTATCGATAGCTGCCATGGGTGCTCGATATCGAAACAAATATCGATAAAAATTAAGGTATCTCTCGGAGCCGTTACGAACTGCAGACGTTAAATTCGAAATGTAATACGAAAATGTAATCAGATTCGCTGCTAATTATCGATATTCTTGTTATCGATACAAATCGCTGTCCATCTCCAGTTGATACTAATTCGATTTATCCTTAAGCACAGGGTATCTACCATTCCCTTCAGCTTATCCTATAACTATCTCTATGTATTAGCTGGCACTTTGTGTTTTTGCATTCTTCACCAACTGATTGGCATAATTGAGTATTTCCAATTGGATGTCCGCGCGTGCGTTTGCCTCCACGCGACTCAGAATGCTCTCGAGATATTTGTAGAAGGGATCTGCTTGAGGCACATCCGACGGCTTCTGCGCCAAGACGGTCTCCAGCAGTCCCATTACTCTGAGAAACTCCTCTTGTGCCTGCTCCAGACCCAGCGGCGGTTGCTCCGTTGGGCTGGACGATGCCTCGCTCAGCGGATCATCCCCGTTGGCCTCGCTCTTGCAGTGCGGATCGCTAGAGTAGCTGCGATTTGTTTCGTCATTGTCAAGTGATAGATCGACTTCTAAGTCTAGTTGTTGGTCATCCAGGCTACTGCAATCGTACAGAATATATGTAAAAGGTGCAGATTAAAGCTCCTTGTCGCAAATCTTACCCGCAGCCGCGTGGTTTGATGTGCTCCAGCAGGAATTGGAGCTGCTTGAAGTATCGCCAGTGGCTGGAATCCATTTGTGAATCGCTGCATTTGTGGCATTCGCGCACGAAACGATCGCGCAGTGTTTTCCAGCGACATTGGCTTTGTTTAACTGTAAACAAAATAAAATACTTTGCAATTTATTCGCCGGGCTCACGTACACACACATGTAAATGTGCAAGTGTGTGTGTATGTATGTGTGTACTTGCCTGGCAGTCCACATTCCATTGAGACTTGTGCCCATGCTCTGTCTCTTTTTTGGCGATTGCGAAAACCAGAATTTGATTTATTATACAAGCACGCCTGTTGCTTCACACTTTTAATTAATTTCTCCTCTATATCCGACATTTTGTTATATATTTTTAAAAAGCGTTTTAAAAAACAAGTTGCATGCGTGCGTGCGCTGCGACGGGCGAACGCAAACAGTTGTTCGCTGTTCCACTGTTAGGCAACACTGGCACTGCACAGAGACAGGCATGTTATGCATGCAATGAAGACCCGTGACGTCATGTCATTTCGGAAAAATAGTAAACGGCTAAGCTAAAAGCAAGTAGAGAATCTTTTACTGCAATAGACTAAGCTTATTATTAACCACAAAATAAGACTGAAAGTACTCTTTTATATTTCTCCTTACTTCTACTCTGGCCTATACAATTCTGTTTTGGTAAATGATAAATGGTCAGACCAACAAATTTGTCAACCTTGTATTATGATACCATGCTTGCCAACACTGGCAGCGCTGTGCGCTTGCTTTGTGCGCCGTTGCCGTTGACTGGGCGGGCAAACTTGAAAAGCGAAGATAGTAATAGAAATAAACGTAATTTGGTCTGATTAAGCGTGTGTTTGTTTCAATTGCCAGGTGACTACAGCTTCAAGTGTACGGAGGAGGGCTGCAACAAGGCATTTCTCACCTCGTACAGCCTTAAAATCCATGTGCGCGTCCACACCAAGGTAAAGCCCTACGAGTGCGAAGTGTCCGGCTGTGATAAGGCCTTCAACACGCGATACAGGCAAGTAGCTAAATATAGAAATTATAGATATTGGTGCTAATCAATGTTTGTATTGTTCTCTTGATCAGATTGCACGCCCACCTGCGTCTGCACAATGGCGAGACGTTCAATTGCGAAATGTGCCAGAAGTGCTTCACGACGCTCAGCGACCTGAAGAAGCATATGCGCACCCATACCCAGGAGCGTCCGTACAAGTGCCCGGAGGACGATTGCGGCAAGGCCTTTACGGCGTCCCATCATTTGAAGACGCATCGGCGCACGCACACCGGCGAGAAGCCGTATCCCTGCCAGGAGGACAGCTGCCAGAAGTCGTTCAGCACATCGCACAGCCTCAAATCGCACAAGAAGACGCATCTCAACAAGACCAAGAAGAAGTCGAAGCGTGCACAGAAATTGCTGCTACTCGAACAACAGCAGCAGCGGGAGCAGCAGCTGCAGCAGGGTGAGCTACAAAAGACAGACATGGTGCTACTCAATCCGGGCAGCCAGAGCTCGGAGAACACGAGCAACGACAGCGGCGTTGTCCTGCAACAGCTGTCGAATGTGTTCATGCTGCCGGAGACATCGCAGGCATATCCGCTGTCCTATGCCGCCGAGGAGGAGCTGCCCAGTCCCTGGATCGATGCCGGCGTGCTCGTCTCCAAGCCCATCATGGCCAGCGCACCGTTGACCGATGCCTGCGTGGCGCTGCCCACCGAAATGCCCAGCTTTGTGGATCTGAAGGCGAACTTTGGCAGCGCCGTCAGCGGCAACATGGAGGAGCTAGCAGCGCCGCTCGACGTGGAAATGCTGAACAGCACAAACGTGGAGGCGACAAACGTGTCCAGCTCTGCGCTGCCCACGCTCGAGCTGAATCCGCAGAACATTGAGGAGCTCCTCAGAGATGATAGCTATGACAACGACGAGGACATGGAAACCGAATCGCTGCTCAATGATATACTCATGACCATTGACAACAACAGCGCCCTGCTCCAGGCGACGCTGCATCAGGCCTCGCAGGTGCCCAACGATGCCTCCGGCCTCGTCGAGCTGGACATCCGGGACAATAAGCCAACGCTCAAGCAGATCACAGCAGATGCGGGCATCTGCAATTGCACCAACTGCAAGTGTGATCAGACCAAGAGCTGTCATGGCGGCGATTGCGGCGGCGGCGGCGGCGCCTCCAACTCCACGCCGAGGGCCAAGCCAATTACGACCACGACGACAGCAGCAGCCAGCTCCCATGGCAAGCGCATATGCGGCAGCGCCGCCAGCAAAAAAGTGAGTAAACGCGAAGCGGAAATGAATCAAAACATCGAGGATGTTGCTTTGCTGCTCCAGAATTTGGCCTCCATGAGCGGCGGCTGCGGCGGCGGCGGCGCTGCTACCAAGCCAGCGGCGCCTGCAGCTGCCGGCGGCTGTGGTTGCGCCACAACAGGAGGCGCCTGTTGTGCTCCTGCTCCTCCGGCGCCTCCAGCAGCTGCCGGCGGCTGCTGCTCGAGCAACAAGCCCGCAGCTCCAGTTGCCGGCGGCTGCTGCAGCACGCCGCCTGCCCCCAGCGCCAGCTGCTGTTCGGTTAAGGCGCAGCCGCCGCCTGCAGTGATCAGCGGCAGCGCCGCTCTGAAGAGCAGCTCCTGCACATGCAAGAGTCCCGCTGAGGGCGTGGCCAATGGCTGTTGTGTCGTCATCTGCATGAAAACGCTGCAAGCCCTGCGCAAAGTTCTGACGCGCCGGAACCTCAACCTAATGCTTTGCCCGCAGCAGAATTAAATAAGGCCGCCGCCAGCAACAACAATAATTTTAACTACAACAACAAAGCCCAAAGTGTACCCCGAGCAGTGTTGTCAAGTGCCACATAAAAAAAGTAGCTGCAATCAATGTTGAAAATAGTCAAAAATAGCTGAAAGCAGGGTCGTTAGTGCACTTGCCAAAAAATGGCGGACAGCTTACAATTTAAACTCCAATGTTGAAAATAGCCAGAAATAGCTGAAAGCAGGGCTGTTAGTGCACTTGCCATAAAATGGCGGTCAGCCTAAAATTTAAACTGTTAGCCAAATTTAGCTGGAAAATAGCTAAATTGACAAACCAAAGCTTTAAACGTGTAACCAAGTATTGTATTGTGCCTATGAGAAAGTATTCCATGTAAAAAATGAATGAAAATTACAATTATTTTGTTATTGTTGTTGTTAGTTGTTAAATAAAAACAAATGCAAAACCCAACGTCGGCTGGCCGCGCTCCAAAACTTAAACAAAAGCCGCCTACACTAAAACAATCAAACTTAATTCAAATACAATTATTGCCGCTTTAACTCTAACGCTTAAGATCTTATAAGTAATACTGCAGGCACCAAACTTTTAACACCTGTATAAAATATTGTAACATTTTTTAAACAAAACAAAAATTAATGAAACTTAGCTTCGGCATGCCGAAGTTGAAATGCTCTTGCAGTTAGGCTTGGTAGCCAATTCTAAGCTTTCTTTGAAAGTAGATCAGTTCTTAAACCTATTTTCGGTCTGACTTTAATCCGTTTTTGTCAAACTATTAAAAGTTTACTACAATTTATAAGTGCAGCTATATCAGATTTCGCGCTATATTCAATCTGATCAGGCACATACATGTATATATGCATACATACCCTATGATTTTTATCTCCCTTGGAGCGTTACACAACACTCGTCACATAGTACTTATGAACCCTGCAAGGGTAGAGCAGCAAACAGTTAACCGTAACGCCTTGAATTCAACATGAATTGCTTTATATACGACTACTTGATGTATACACTATATATATTTTATAACTGACATTAAACCAACTGTATAAAGTCGAATAAAAATATAACTAAAACTGGTTTCCTTTTTATTTATTTATTTTTTAATAATAATAATTAATATGCCGTTATTGTTGTTGTTTTCGTGTTGTGCAGACGCGCGCCTTCGCTTCGGAATGCAGCTTGGTATAGAAAATGTTAATAAATCCTAAATGAGAAGCGCCCTCTCCCTCTCCCTCTCTCTCTCGCTCTCTCTCTCTGTATGTGTCACTTTCTCTATATATATATGTGTATGTTTGTCTATCTCTAATCCTCGCCAGCTGGTATGGCTTCCTCTAGACGTCGCACGAGTTTAACACGCAGCTCCGTCACATTGTCGCCCTTCAGTTGATCCTGCAAAACAAAATAAACGGCTTGAAGGAACAGCAACCAAAAAGTATTCCACACACACGCACACACACACACACACGTACAGTGAAAACTCTCTTGAGCGGACACCAAATGACAAACAACTAAAAAATAAAAATCAAGCCTACATTCATTCATATTTAAACATAATTTCTTATGTTTGTTGAAGTTAAATAAACGTAAATGAATGTTTGCGCAATTCTTCCATTTCGTTTAAGAAATTTACAAGTTTTTGAATTATTTTAGCTTTTTTTTAGCCAAGCTTTTAGTTTTAAGTGAAAGGGAAAAGTTTTTGAATTATTTTAGTTAAATTTCAAATAAGATTCAAGTGGAAAAAAAATTATTCGCTTTAAAGCTAGATTAGTATGTAGAATTCTAATTGGATTCCAACCAAAAGCTTGATAACTACAGTACCTTTATGATTTACGCAAATATTTTGGCTCACTTTAAAGCTAGTCCTGGTTAGATCTGATTGGATTCCAACTAGATGCTTGGAACTTGAAGGAAATGTTAGTTTTAAGTAAGAAAATATTATTGTTCGATTTAAAGCCAGATCTGGCATGGGATATTCCAATTGGAGTTTTGCTCGCTACTGTTATCTGATTGGAGTCCAACTAGCAGCTTGATAGTTAAAGAAAAGATGTTCGCTAAAGGAAGCTGGTTCGCTTTAGTGGAGCTTTCACTGTACACATAAATAGACAGACTCTTTGTTCTAGTCCTTAAAATATTATTTATATTATATGTTTATATATATGTATATATGTACCTGAACAAACCAGCACTGCACCTCCAGCTGGACCATCTCGAGGGCGCCGCGTATGCAGCCGCTGAGTATGGCGCTGTAGCGTAGATTGGTCAGATCTTGTGGCAGCTCGACGAATTCCGTTAGCGGATTGGAGTCGAAGAGCAGTGAGAACTCATCGGAGGCCGGCGACCAATTGGATATGGTGGGCTGTACGTTTAAATAGATGCGAAATGCCTGCTGTATGCGATCGGCTGTTTCGCGCATCTCCAGGCAGCGCGGCGACGATGTCCTTGCCAGAAAGTCCTCGATCAGGCGCATGCCCATGTTGTAGCCAATCCTTTCCAGCTGCTTGTTCACATCCTCAACGTTCTCAAAGTCGCGCAGCATCTGTGTAACCAGTGCGCCGTACGTGAGCGTCAGGAACTCCGAGTTCTGCATGTGTGTGCGTGTGTTTACGAGAAAATGAAAAGAAAATGCAATTTGAGCCAATAATAAAACGATCCAGTACCCACAAATGGTGCAATCTGTTGATTATGTCTATACAGAAGTTTGAACGTGCTTTAAAATACACAAAATAATGTGTTTTATTCTGTAAGATTCCGTTTTTACAACTATTTTTGTTAGTTTATATTTAACAAATGTGATCGTTAACAGTGCTGTTAAGTTAACAGTGTTGTTAATTTAACAGTGCTTTCAAGTTAACAGCGCGTGTTCTTTTTGGCATCCGCAAGGATGAAAATGCCTTTGGTTTTGGAAAATTCAGCCTGGGGTTTATTATTTTTACACACATTTCCATGGTCAGCGCTGTTTCGTTAACTTCGCGTGTCACTTAAAACATTCTCGCACCGATATGCACACACATTTAAATAAATATAAATATATTTGCAATTGTGTACAGTTGAAAAAAACGAGTCATGACCTGAGCTTAACATTAGACTTAACATATACGACTACATGGCTATGTTAAGTTTACAGAACTATGTTAGGTGTTATCTACAACAATCTACGCAATCTCCGCCGCCTATTCCGATTTGATGGCCGTTATGGTTATGCTCGGCGTTTGGTGCGGTGCTATCAGTTTGGGCGGCGCCCGCGCGGTGCCCCGACTAAGCGTTGCACCGCCGCTCGCGGCCAGCGGCAGACTGACACCATCCATGCCAGCGGACTGATCGCCCTTCTCCTGGGCGGAATGAAAGCGACCGCCCTCGCCGCGCGCCCGATTCATTGCATGCCGATGCCGAGATTCGTGCAAATATTTACAGCGCTCCTTTGGGATGCGCGACTCCAGTTTGGCGCGTGCCTGCCGCCGTATCAATATCCGTTTATACTGCTTGGCATTCACATAGAGCGGCTCCTCGTCCGCCTCGCCCTTGGAGTTATCATCATCCTCGCTGTTTGTGTTCGTGCCCGTTGTGCTGGTGCTGACATCGGCGCTGCTCGCATTGCTCGCGCTTGTGCCGGCTCCCAGCGTGCTCGGCGTCGTCGTCTGCAGCTGCACCTGCACCTGAGCCTGTTGTTGTTGTTGTTGCTGCTGCTGTTGTTGTTGTTGTTGTTGCTGTTGCACATTGTTACAGTTCTGGGCCACATTGCTGGCTGCATTGGCGGCCACCGCAGCCGCATTTACGGTCGTCATTTGCGGCAACATTATGATCTGTTGTCCCGCTGTGGGCGCCGCTTGGCCGGCACTGGGCGCCGCCGTGATTTGCACCAATTGCCCGTTGATGTTGAGATAATGTGGCGCTGCGGCCGCCGCTGCTGCTGCCGCCGCCGCATTGGGATCGAGCTGTGCGATCGTGGGCGTCTGATAGAATATGGTCTGGCCATCGGGCAGTTGCATCACCTGCATCTGCGGCTGCTGTTGCGCCTGCAGCATTATTTGATTCGCCTGCAAGGGTATCAATTGCGGCTGCAGTCCGCCCGCCGCACCGCCGCCGGCCTGTGCCTGCGGCTGTTGGCCAATTATGATCTGGGCTGCGCCCGCCGGCAGCAGCGGCATCGGTATCACCTGTATAGGCTGTCCGGCATTGCCGACGCCAACCGTGGCCGTTGCCGTATTCACATTGTTGCCCGTCGCGCTGTTCACATTGCTGTTGTTGTTGTTATTGCTGCTGCTGGCGGCAGCGTTGCTCATTCTTGTTGCTGTGGCTGTTGTGCGGTTACTGCTAAAATGGTTATCCATAGCGCGCAGGTTGCGCTATTTTGTTTGCCTCGTTTCCCTCTCACGCCCTCACTTACTGCAAAAGCGAATGTGAAGCCGATTTTGAGGGTGGGTGGCACTTCAATTGGTTCGTACTTAGACTAGGCCAAACAATAGCTAATCTTACAATCTAGCGACTAGGTGTCGTCGTCGTCTATAGCCTGCTTTCAGTGGTTAACTTACCACTTTCTTGGCATCCAATCTGGAGGCTTGTCGTGACATTTTGCGTCGCTTTTCTTATTACAATTATAAAAATGCTACAAAATACGTGAAAAACTTTTTTCTTCAGTGGTGGGTGTACTACACACGAGACACTTTTGCGATATATATAAATATTTATCGATAGATTTGTATTGAAATCACGGCTATCACGGTTGCTACAATCGTTTGGTACAAACTGGTACATTAGTTACTCACAGGCTTAATCGTATACCAAATGGTACCTTTTATCCGAAAAGGCCTTTAAACTTTCTATGAAATTGCTAAGAACTTAAAGTTTACTAGATTTATATGCAAAATATTATGCTTGCTTTCACAGAAAATGAAATTCGCTAAATTTAATACATTTATGTTTTGAACTGTTAAAACTTCTTGAATTCAAATCGTACACAATTTTCGAAAATGGTACACTTTACATTCCTGGTACCAAAAAGTTCAGCCAAGTGGCAGCTCTAATTGCCATGCGATAGACTTGTCCAACACTTATCGATAATATTGATATATCGGTGGGACAATAACAATCCCAGTCCAAAGTACACAGGGTACCGCGGTTAATTGACTCCGCCGAAGGAAACACAATAAGATGGCTTCAACTGGACTGTTGGTTGTGTCCAACATTAAACAATTGGGCAAATCCTTGCGCAGCATTGAAAAATACGTTCACTCGCTGTACATACATTTAAATGTGCCCACGTCAACGCCGCCGCCACCTGTTTGGGGTCGTCTTATATCACAGTTGTATGCGGACAGCAGCAGCTATGTGGGCAATAAGGTGGATCTGCGCGTGCTGGTGGCACCGCTCAAGCAGCATGCGGCGGTCTGCGCTCTGCAGCTATGCAAGCCCGTTGATATGATATTCTCGGACACACATCAGCCGGAGCTTTGCGATAGGCTGCGCCGTGTGCTTAACATAAGTCAGCCAACGATTTTTCTGGGGGATACTAACAATACGGACGCACAGCTTTCAGAAGCAGAAGGCCAGCCGGCCAGTCAGCAAATGTACCCGACAGTGGTATTGGGCGGCACCTTCGATCGCATCCACATTGGCCATAAAATATTCCTCACTCAGGCCGTGCTCCGGGCCTGCAAACGTCTGGTAGTGGGCGTCACCACGGCCGCAATGACTAAGGGTAAACTAACATGAAAAGGCAACTTTCTTATCTACCTTATCACTTATCACTTGCGTCTATTTTTAGGCAAAATATTGCCGGAACTAATATTGCCCGTGGAGCAGCGTATTGCCGAATTGCGCGAATTCCTTTTGGACATTGATAATACCTTGCAATATGATATTGTGCCCATCGACGATCCCTTTGGGCCGACTCAGCACGATCCGGACATGGACATGATTGTCGTCAGCGCCGAGACGCTGCGTGGCGGCCAAAAGGTCAACGAGATAAGGGCCAGCAAACAGCTGCGTCAGCTGGATATCTTCGCAATTGATATTGTCGAGAGCAATGTGCACGACGGCATACACGAGTCAAAGGTCAGCTCCAGCAACACGCGCATCGATCTGCTGGGCACACGTTGGCGCCAGCCGGAGGTAACCTCCCCTCACTTATTCACGGCACTTGCAAGTTTCTCAATTGTTATTATTTTGAGCAGGCACGTCCTCAGCTGCCCGTGCGTCCCTACATCATTGGGCTGACGGGTGGCATTGCTTCGGGTAAGAGCAAAATGGCCGAACGCCTGGGCGACATGGGCGCCCATGTCATCGACTGTGATAAGGTGGCGCACGATGTATACGAGCCGGGTCAGACGTGCTATGAGAAGATACTAAAGCACTTTGGGGATGAGATACTGGCCAGCGATGGGCGCATCGATCGCACCAAGCTGGGGCCCCGAGTCTTTAATAATCCGCAAGAGCTGCACACGCTGAACTCCATCGTTTGGCCGGAGCTGATGGTGGAGGTGAATAGACGTCTGGCTAACTTGCGAACCGCCAGCCAGGTGCCCAAAGTGGTGGTGCTGGAGGCAGCTGTGCTGCTGAAAGCCGGCTGGGAGCCCAATTGCCATGAGGTGTGGTCCATGATCGTGCCGCCCGAGGAGGCTATCAAGCGTGTCATGGAACGCAACAATCTCAGCGAGGAAGAGGCGCGCAGACGTCTCGCAAGTCAAGTTCCCAACGCCGATATTGTGGCCAAGTCCCAAGTTATATTCAGCTCGCAGTGGGACTTTGATTTTACGCAGCGGCAGGCGGAGCGTGCCTGGCAAATGCTCAACAAGGAGCTGGACAGCCGGACGCACAGCAGCCTGTGATGGGCGATATTAATAATTGCCAGCTTGAGTTGTTTTATTTGTTATTAATTGTCATTGTTAATGCATTTCTATAAGTTTTTTTTTTTTTGCTTAATTTTAAGTCGAAAGTACAAGGAGCAAGCCTGGTTAATAAGATGGGGAAAACACTAGAACTTCAATTTAATATCAAGCTAACCGATTTAGTGGCTTTCGCCCTTTTTGCCGGAGACACGCTTAAAGTCCGTCATCTTGGTTGTGATAATGGGCGAGCCTATAAAGCCAATATAATCGATTTGGGTTATGTCGCCGCCCGATTGATTGTTCTTTACAAAGATTTGTATGTTTTGCACATTCTGGAATTTGACGTAGCGCAGATTGACGGGATTGCCGTTCTCCAGCTCCTTCTCGCCCAAGCTGCAAATTGCACCAAATATATATATATATATATATATATGTTTCCAATTAGCTGAATAAGTGGTTAACTCACGTCAGATCCTGCACGCTGCTCATGGATTCCGCCATGTCGAAGTCAATGGTTCGTGGCTGATTGATGAACAGCTTCACCTCCTTGGGGCCCAGTTGTGGCGGTGCCTTGAACTTCAGCGAGTGTATCTTGACGGCCTGATTAAAGGTTATGGACAAAATGAGTTGTTCATCGCAGTCGGACTGCAGATAGCCACCAGCCGACGCCAGAGCATGCTTCAGATTGTGATCGTCCGACTCATTCAAGCACTCGCACTCCTGCTTCGAGATGAACGTATTCAGCTCCATCTGTGTGGGTGTGTGTGTGTGTGAGTCACGTTAGGAAAAACATTTGGTATATGTATACGATGGTCTTACCAAACCCTGAC
This sequence comes from Drosophila virilis, assembly GCF_030788295.1. Lineage (NCBI taxonomy): Eukaryota > Metazoa > Arthropoda > Insecta > Diptera > Drosophilidae > Drosophila > Drosophila virilis. The sequence goes on from NC_091545.1 coordinate 3,918,055, forward strand.
CATAATCTTCGCCGGCCTCCTCGGCGACGCCGGTGCCAATATGCTCCTCTATTTTGGCTTCCAAACCCATTATATTGGCGCCTTGAATACGGTCGATTTTGGTCCTGTTGCGATAGAATATGAAAGTTGGCATAGCAGAGACACCCTGGCCGGCGGCTGTGTCCTGGCATTTGTCCACGTCCACTTTCAGGAATATGGCTTTGGGATATTTACTGGGAAACGTGTCAAACACGGGCGCAATCCTTTGACAGGGTCCACACCATGTTGCTGTAAAGTCCACAACAACCAGGCGTACTCCTGCCTGAGCTAACTCCGCTTGAAAATGTGATTCGTCGTTAATAACACGTACTGCCATGTTTACTTTCTCAAAAAATTGAATAAAATGCAAAATGACTGGCAGGTTTTACAAAAAGAAAAGCGATTTACTCGATTTTTGCTTCTTCGGAGATTCTCTCTATCGAAACCTATCGATAAACGGCGAATTGCAAACGTTCCAGCTCTAAATATGGCGTCTGAATAGAAGCAAGAAGAAGAGTGCTGATAAAAATTCTTTGCGGTCGCCGCAAAAAGTGATGAATTAATTGTTAAAAGTTATGATTATTTAAGCCTTAGCCTACAAAATAGCTAGTTTGTAAAAAAAAACAGAATACTAAGCAAAATGGATGTTCAACCCCCAAGAGGTTAGCTGAATATTTGTAAAATCTTTGCCCACACACACACACACATACGCACGTTGCAGAACTCAGCTATAAAAAAAAATTGATGTGCTTTTTACCTGTTTTACAGATGCAAGTTTACGCAATATAATTGATAAATTGGCCGAATTTGTGGCACGCAATGGACCCGAGTTCGAAGCAATTACCAAACAAAAGCAACAGAATAATCCAAAGTTTGAATTTCTCTATGGCGGCGAATTCGCCAGCTACTATCAGTTCCGTGTGGCAGCGGAGCAGGCAAGTACGTAAGCGACAAGTTATACATTTATTCCGGTTCTCACTGAACGTTTCCCTATAGTGCTGAAACAACAGGGCGGCATGCCCACAGGTGCGCTCTATATGCAACAACCGCCGCCAACTCACGCACACTACGCGACGCAACAGCCGACCAACATGCACGACAATGTCCAGGACAGCATGCAGCAGGCGCAACAGAAATCTCAGCATATCTGGCCGCCCAATGCAGGCGCGAGTCCGGCAACCGGCCCAGGACCAGCGCCAGCGAATCCCCAATCAGCAAACGGCAGTGCGCTGGCCATGAGCCTGGCCACACAATTGGATGCGATCAAAATCCAACAGAATACGCTGCGGGATCAGATTAAACAATCGGATGCGAATCTTTCCGCACAGCATACGGTAAATAACTGAATACTATTTGCTCTCTCTTCACAGGTGTGACTCCTTCTCTATAAACATGCATACATATATTTATTTTTGCCAAAACATCTCGTGAGAGTTCGCCCCAAAGGAAAGCAGCTTTACTTCAGTGTTGACGGCCGCTGCAAAAAGTTGCCTGCATTCAATTAACAGGGTTGCGAAATTTCCACTGAAAACATTCAAATTGTCAACACTGTTTAACTTTAATTGAGATCCCGCCAACACGTTTCCACTTTATACTCATAAAACATGCCTTTGGTCCTTTGACACTATTTTGTATTGTTGTCCAAATTCTAATGCCTTGAGAAAAGTAACTATTACCTATGGTTATATATTTAATATAAAAATCCTGCTATTCGGTCCATTCTCAGTCCATTCCATTCTGTTTCCTTCTCAACCCCTTTACATTTTTTTGAATATTCGTATTTTAAGAGTATATTTATAGATCTTTTTGATCCAGTTGATACGGCCATTTCTGCTTATAGCTATACCAAATAGTCTCAGTTCTCTTGTTATCATTGCATAAATCCCCCTTTTCTCACATTTATCGATTCGGTTTATTATATCATTTATAAGATATCGTGCCTAAATTCTTCAATAAGCAGCTTCACAACGCTTCTATTAGAACATAAAAATCTTACCCCAAGACGAAAGACAACTAAAATAGCTAAATATATTGCAAATCCAATGTATGTCCGCAAGATTATTGAATCTTCGGCATTACGAAGATGACTTTTCTTTCTGGCTCTTTCACATCTGTCGAAATTTAACTGATCTTTCAATCGTAGCATATTATTTATTGTGATATATTGTTATTAAACAGCCAACATTTTCTCAAAAATGGTCAACAAATCCCTTCTATTAACTGAAGCCTGTCAAATTTCTGAAATCGTGTTATACCACGGCTTTGTATGAACCTCACCGGGTCTGGTATTTCTCTCCTTCATTGCATCGAGGAATATGTCTCCTTTAAGCGTGTGTTTGCGGTATTATTCTACAGTCCCTCGTCTGGCCCGAATATATTATGTGTATATATAATTATATATACTTTCAGCTTTTATACAACTGCATTTAACTTAATGAATCACGATTTACAATATGTTTATATTAATTTTTTACCTATCGAATTAACAATTTTACAATGCTACATTAAATTTTTGCTTTATTGTATATTTTTTGAAACATAAAACCTAAAAAAAAAAAAAAATTCAAATAATAATACGAAACCACTCTTCATACCAACAAAAAAAAATGTGTATAAAAAACAAAACTCAAATAATTATTAAAACTAAATAAACGAAATCCTCGTTTATTGTCGCTCTTGAAATCTGAAAACAAATCAAAATCAAAAATGTTTATGCGCGCGCCACGAAAAATATAAATCAACGCCAAAACCGAACATCAAATCACCGAAACGAATGAAATGAAACGAAACGAAACGAATGTGAAACCTTTAGGCGCTGATGACACAAAAGACAAAGCAAATCGACGATGCGATGGCGGCGGCCCAGACGACACAGCTGGAGCAATTGGCCAACGAGCAGGGCATTGTGTTGCGGGAATTCGATGGTATCCTGCAGCCGATCATTGAGTCCTGCACCAAGGACAGCATCTCAGCAGGTAAATATATATATACATGTATTTCTATCTATAGCTAGCTAAAGCGAGTGCCTAAATCTAGTATTTAAATCTAACTAAATGCGTTTTGAGCTAGACACACTGCAAAAGAAATTCCAAATTTGTTTAATTAAAAAAAAAACTTAAACTTAAAAAAAAAAAAAAAATGATAAACATTTTTTCATAAACTTAATTTGCCAGAGACAATGACAATATGAGTAACCCGTTTGATATTGCAATTTTAGGCAAGAACTGGATTTTACAGCATTCAACCGACAGCGCAAAAATCAATGTCGTTTTACAATATCTTTTAAAGAAGTATGCCTCAGTTTATATATATAATCAATGATCTTTCAACATTTATTAATTACATGTGTTTCTTTCTTTCAACGAGTGTTAAACGAGAAACAAAACGAAATCGAAATCGAAACGAAACGCAACGAAATCGAAACGTAACGAAACGCACGAAATGCGAATGCGAATACGAAGCGAGAGAGACCGAAGTCTTGTGCAAGAGAGCGTGCGAGACGAGCGAGTCGTGAGAGCGAGTGTCGCCTACTCGCTGAGTCGACTCGTTGAAAAAAAAAAAAAAAAAAACCAATTCGTTGATTCGTTTTAAAAGAGAGAGAGACATATTGAAGATGCAGCCGGGGCTCAATAATCATTTCTTGAGTCTTGAGCGTAGTTAGGCGGCAATAAACAGTTGCTTAGTTAACCCACAACACACACACACACACGCACAGACACACTCATTAACACACACGCACACACATACAAAAGAACACTCGCACACACACACACACACGCAGCACAACAAACACTTTGGCAAATGTTGTTGTGCGTACAGCAAAAAAAAAAAAAAAGATGAAAATATGGACAAAAAAATATGTTTTTTCGTTTGTTAATTTATTTTTAGGGCTTTGCTCAATGGTTCAACGTTTCAGCAAAAATTGCATCTTATATATTTAGTTAATGATATACTCCATCATTGGTAAGTTCGCAAAAATCAACACAAATCGCAATAGCCATAAAAACTAAACTAAGTAACAGAGCGAAATTCATAAAAAAAAGACACAAATCCCAAAACCCTTGCAGACTTTAAGCTGGGATATTAACTAAATCGATGCTATAGTTAAGGCATTTAGCATTTTATTTTTATCAATATTGAAAAACATTAAAAAAAAGAAGAAGAAAATCATAAATATAGCCCGGAATTTCTATATGAAAATAGTTAAAATTTGCACTATTCTCAGTAGAAAGGGCAAATGTAGAGTTCAAAATTGTAAGAGAATTAATTAAAATTGTAAAAATATGTGAGTTAAAACAGGCTCTGGCTGCAAGGAACCGCAAGCGGGAATCGAACCAGCAACTTCACCTTAGGCTCTGATTCTATTTCAATCTGCAAGGGTATTTTAGAAAAAGATTATAGATAATAGGCAAAGCAAAACTTTGTTGCTTAGTTCAAGCGCAGACAGTAAGGACGCACGGACAGTCAGACGGACGGACAGACGGAGAGATAGACGGACGGACAAACAAACATTGGGCTTCAGTCGAGCTGAGATGCGTTCAAGACGCCGGCCCACTTTTGTTTAAGCGCCAAAATCTATTTTACAGCATGCGCAAAAATATCAGCGATTTGAAGAACAGCCTCGAGAATGTCGTAATACCGATGTTCTGCAGCGCGGACTTGAGTAAGCATCCAGCAGAGCCTTCTTCCCTTTCGGACTCCATACTAATACCTTGAATTTCTGTTTTTACCTAGTTGCCAACAATGATCAGCGCCAGAAGTTGTCCAAGCTGTTGTCTCTGTGGGAATCGAAGGCCAAGTTCTTTGATGCGTGCGTCATCTCCAAGCTGCAATCGCCGGACTCATCCATGCAGGAGTACAAAACGAATCTGCAGAACACGCATCATGATATTGTCGCCAAATACACGCAGAGCACAAAGGCCACGCTGGACAAGTGAGTGGGAGAGTGGTTTTAATTGCAATCAATCAATTCAAACAATATTCCCACTTACAGCTACCAGAAACAGCATCAGATCTTTATGCAACATGCCACGCAGCAAATAGCCCAGCTGGAGCAGCAGAAACTGCAGCTGGAGAAACAAATTCTCGTTGCACAAAAGGCACAGCAGCAGCTTCAGCAGCAACAGCAACAGCAGCAGCAGCAAACGCCTGGCACGCCCCAATCGAAGTCGATACCTTCTCTGATGGCGCAACGCATTGCCATGCCCGGCGCGGATCAGGAGCATATGCACACGCCGCCGCCGCCATCGTCGGCACACGATCATGCGCAGCCGGGCAACAACATCTACGCGGGCTATCAGCAGCAGTCGCAGCAGCAGGCGCCGCCGGGCAATCACTATGTGGATGCACGCGGTCCAAACTTTTTCATTCCGGACATGTCAAAGCCGCCTCCAGGTTTTCCAGCGCCCATTCACGGTCAGGTTCCGCCTCAGCAACAACAACAACAACAACAACAGCCACCGCCCAACCAGTACAACCAGTTGCCAGTCACAGCTGGCGAGCCGCCCGTAGATTTGGGTGTGCTGAATGCAGCGATACAAGCCGTAATGCAGCTGCAGCATCATCAGCAACACCAGCAGCGACATCCCGACGAGCAGCTGCAGCAGCAGATGCAAATGCAGCACCAGCAGCAGCAACAACACCAGCAACAGCATCACCAACAACAGGCGCAACAGCCGCCGCCCTTTGCACAAATGCCGCTCAATAGTCTGGGCCAAGCGGTTGACCCCAACGTGGATATTGGCGCACTTAATGCGGCCATAAATGTGGTGCTGCAGCAGCGGCCAGATGAGACGCTGGGCGAGCAGCTGACCCATACGGACTGTGATCTGGATGCCGCTGCTGCTGAGCAGTCCATGCTGCCGCAGGAGCCGCAAGTGCCGACAGCGCCGTATTATGATCTGCCAGCCGGTCTCATAGTTCCGCTCATACGACTGGAGGATTACAACTACAAACCGCTTGATCCGGCGGACATACGCTTGCCAGCGCCGGCGCCGCAAAGTGAACGCCTCACAAACGCATTGAACGCCTTCTATGCGGCGCCCTCGCACGATCGTCCCCGGGACAAGTACGTAGCTAACCCAAAATAATCCCAAGCTAGATGAACTAAACTAATTGTTTTTGCAACCTACAGCGAGGGCTGGGAGAAGCTGGGCCTGTACGAGTACTACAAGGTGAAGAATGCGGCGCGCAAGCAAAAGGAGGAGGAAATCAAGAATGGCACGCGGGAGAAGTCACGCTCGCCTAGTCCCATACTGCTGGAGAAAGTCAAGAAGAGCAACAAGCGCTGCTATCGGTGGGTCAAGATCAAGTAGCTTTCAACTCAACAGCAATTTTAAATATATATATATACAATTTGCTTGCAGCTCTAAGAGTCGCAGTCGCTCACGTTCCCACACACCCATCAGTCGCAACAAATCCCGCTCACGCTCCAAGTCATGTTCCGAGGAACGCGCGAACACACCGCCGCCGCAGCGCACCAGGATTGGTGGAGGAGGAGCGGGTGGTGGTGGAGGTGGTGGCAACAATCGCAAGGCCCGCAATCGTTCGCCTCGGCACGAACGGGAGAGCAACACGCGGGAGAATCGCGCGGAAAGAAACACCAGCAACATCAACAACAACAACAATAATAATAATAACAACAACAATAATAACACCAATAATGTAAACAATTCCAGACGCGTGGAACGCGACAGATCGCCCACGCCGCCCAGTTTCTTGTAAGTGCTTCGCTAATCCCAGCTTCCCAAGCTATTCTTTCACTTCGGACACTCTTCCCTTCCTTGCAGTGGCAGCAGCTTTGCCAAGCCGCAGGAGTTTATTGAGGAGACGAACAAGGGTCACCAGATGCTCATGAAGATGGGCTGGGGCGGCACGGGCACCGGTCTCGGCTCCAAAAGTCAAGGCATCGACACGCCCATTTCGGGCGGTGAGGTGCGCGATCGCAAGGACATGTACAAGGTAATCGCCCGAAGATCTCCCTATTATTGATTTTATAACTGATTCAAATATCAAATAAAAATTGTTAACTCAAATGCAATTAACATTTTCCGTTTCTTGCACTCTTTTTTAGGGCGTGGGCAACAACCTGAACGATCCGTTCGAGAGATTCCGCAAAAACAAGGGTGCCGCCTTCGCGCATCGCATGAGCACAAGAGATTACAAAGCCTAGAGGCGCCAAACACACCCCACCCGCCCCCATCCCACAACTGATGTCGCATTTCTGTTCTTTACCTTCTTCCGCTAGCCAAGAGAATACATTTTTTTTTTATAAAGAAATAACTAAATCTTTTTAATAAATCACGCGACCACATTGAACGCCGTCTGGGCAGCCTTCGCATTAACCTTCTCGAGTACCTGGAGCAGTCCCTTGCCGGGACCACACTCGAAGGTGCGCGGAAAGTCGACGCCCTGTCGCCGCTCGTAGAGCTCGTGCAGCGTTTGCTCCCATTTGACGGGTCGCACAATTTGCTTGGGCAGCTGGCGTAGAATGTGCGTGGCATTTCTGTACGGTTTGCCGTCCACGTTGGAGTAGACGCGTATGATCGGATCCTGCAGGCGTATCGCCTTCAGCGCCTTGCTAAACGGCTCCACAGCGCTATCCATGAGCGGCGTGTGGAAGGCACCGCTGACAGCCAAACGCTTCATGCGGCGTATTTTGAGCGCCTTGGCGTTCTGCTCCAGAAACTCGAGGGCCTGCACGTTGCCCGCGACGACCTTGCAGTGCGGATACATGTAGTTGGCAATGCCGCAATAGGGTGACTCCACGCCCTTGTCCAGGCACCATTGCTGCGCCTTGGCGCATGCGGCGCCCAGATTGGTGTCCGGGCCGTACAGGGTCATGGCCATGGCACCTGGCGTCAGATCGCATGCAGCCTGCATGGCATTGGCGCGCACCTGGACCAGCTGCAGCGCCTTGTCGAAGGGCAGTGCGCCCGCATAGACCAGCGCTGTGATCTCGCCCAGACTGAAGCCGGCGGCGGCCACGCAGCTCTCGATGGCTTTAGGTCGCTCCTCGCGCAGTTGCTCCAGGGCGGCCAGCGATGAGACCAGCACGGCTAGCTGTGCGTATTCGGTGCGATTCAGCTTCTCGCGCGGACCCTCCAGACAGATCTTGAGCAAATCGTATTTGAGCACCTCGTTGGCCAGCTCAAAGATGCGCCGGGCGCCGGGAAAACGCAGCAAGTCCTTGGCCATGCCAACGTACTGTGTGCCCTGGCCGGGAAACAGCATCACGCTTGTCTCCTTGGGATCGATGGCCGGCCGGGTGCTGCTCTCCAGAGGCTCCGCGAGTTCATTGAGCAGCTGCTGTCGCTTGGCTGCGCTCGCATCCAACTGTGTTGCTGTTGCCTCGGGCTTTTGGCTGCTGCTGTTCCAGCGGCACCAGCTCCAGTTGCACGGCAGATTGGTTTTACGCACGAAATACCGTGTTTTTGCGCCGAGCATAGCTTGTGCTTTTCCAATTTATATAAAAAACGCGGCGTGAGAAATGAATGCATAACAGCTGTTTGAGCTTGCCCACAACTAACGCTAGATGGCGCCAGCACTGAGCTGAGCAAGTGGCGCCACGCAGCAGACGTGTCTGTCAGCACGCCTATTGTCCGTTTCTTTTGAAATACTTTCGATTTCAAATGCGTTGAACTTGATTTATGTTGACCAAAAAACTAATATTGGCTATGACTAAGTGAGGTTTCTTTTTGGCCAATTCCATTGATGGACATTGTTGTTGTCTTACTCATCGTTGTCTGGCATTGAATAGACGTTAGTCATGTGCGTTTAATTCGGCGCTTGAAAGGGCATAAAAATGTCGGCTTATGTGAAATGCGAGCAATCATTGGCCAGTTGCAGAGTTTCTTGAACTTGAGCCGAAACGAAAAAAAAAAAGAAGGGAAATGAGCAGACCGGTAAAGGAGGCTGGCAAAGAATAAACGGCAAATTGTATGAATACGCCCGGCAGCAAAGTCAGACGCGGACGTGACGCATACCACTTTCGCCCTTAGTTCAAGGAACACGCCTGCCGCAACAACAGCAACGATCCCAGCAGACATTGGCCCTCCTTTCGGCTCTGTTGCCAAGGACCAGGCTCGTCTAGACACATCAGAGCGCGAGCGCCGATAAAGCTGAAGCTGATGCCGATGATGCTATCTAATAGAACGAGAACCAGTTTCGTTTTTGGCTGCCGAAAAAAAAAAATAATAAACCGACAAGCAGAAGAAAAAAAAAAAAATAAAACCGATCCAGCAGTTCGCCCGGACACATTTGAAGCGGTAGATGAGTAGATGGCTGCGCTGGCCAGGTACAAGAATGAGAGATAGGAGCATAAATAAGATCGTTGACATGGGCAAGTGGCGTGGTCTTTGTTTTTTTCTGCTTCTTTCTTTCTTTTTTTTTTTTTAATTCAGGTTGTGAAATACGTAGCATATGCAAACACACACACACAGACACACGCAAACACACATGTGTGTGTGTTTGTATTTATGAATGAGACTGGGTCCAGGCTGGATCTGGAGCTGTTTTAGACCACAATAACAACTGTAAAGCGAAAAATGATACAAAAAAAAAAAAGTTTTAATCTAATGAAATGCATACTTTAGTAAATGCCAAAGCAACTTTTTATTCACATTCTTGCCGTTCGTTCTGCCTTGAGACATGCGAATTAAACAAGCATATGTCTACATATGCCATATACATATGCATATGCATGTCTATGTGTGTGATTGTGTATTCTTTTCACAGTACGTGCCGCCGTTACCGTTAGATTCGAAATGTTTGCAAATACCACAGGAGCAGAACAACAACAACACGTACTAGCACATGCCATACATAGTTGCCTATGTGTGTATGTTAGCATGTGTGTGTGTGTGTATAAAAAAGTATGCAAAATTTGCAATTGCGTCTTATTAAATGCGCACGCATTGCGCATACGACCCGTTTCCGCATGAGCAGACCAGCCAAAGAAGCCAAGAGACAAAAAAAAACTCGGCCGAAAGTGTACGTTGACCGGCATCATCCAGCAGCCACTGGCCAAAAATATAAAAAAAAACACGCATGCGCAAGTACCAATAAAAGCTTACATGTAAAATTAGAACAGCAAATGCAGCAGAAGCAAATTTTGACGTCGGCCATTAAGAGAAACCGTTAAGCGCTCAATGTCAGTAAAACGTCAATGCTGCTGCTGCTGCTCTGCTCTCCCGCAAACTGAAAAGCAACAGCAAGAAAAAAAACATCTTGTACCGGTGCGTCGAATATTAAATGCTCTTGCAGACACACGACTCAGTAGGTGTTTTATGCAAAAACCGACAACCGATTTTTCATATGGGAAATATTAGATAAATCTATCCAAATAGTCTGTACACTGCCTGCAATAAAAATACAAAGTTTCATTCAGAGATGTTTCATCTAAGCGTTACAAAATTAGTGACAGCATAAAAATGCTCTCAGCAAGAGTATAAAAAAAAGCGAGAGTGCATTTGAGATGAGAGGGAAATTATGCAGTAAGCGCTGCTGTTGGCCTTGCTCTGCTGGGGCGTTGCCATACTATGTGAAAGCACTATGATTCGCACATATGCAAATGCTATGTGTGTGTGTGTGTGAACATGTTCATGAATTTGCATATATATGTATGTTAAACTCACACAATCATTAACATGTCATATATGTATGCAGCGTATAATGCGCAGGCGTAAAGCTCGTGACGCAGATATGCTGAGCAGAATATGTTTATGAATGAAATGCCCGTATATAGAAATTCACACATAAACATATTTCACCACGGCCAGCAAACGTGCGTGCGTTTGCACATGCTGGCAACGGAATTCACCTAGCAACAAGGTGTAAACTCAAGTGTGGGGCAGCCGCCAAGAGCCACGCGCTGGCGCACACTTTCTCCCACGAGCCGAGTCAGTTTGACCGCCAGCAGCAGCGCCGGCTTCCTCATTACATTATTACAAAATAACATTTTCAAGGTGTTTGATTACATGCCGCCGGCACACGCTGTAGGCCATTATCAGCCGCAACAACAGTAAAAGCCGCGCATGAATCGCCACAAAAAAAAGGCAATTCTGTTGAAATTGACCTTGGCATTGGGCTAACGCACACGAAATAAGAAAACGGGGAAATTATTTATTTAATTGGCATCCTTTCATGTCTGACGTCGGTGCAGTTCTAAGCTTAAATTGTTTTTTCTTTCTTTTTTTTTTTTTTTTTTAATTTGCTTTTTAATAAGCTTCAATCGCGGCGCCGGCGCGCCTTTTCGCTTACGCATGCGCTCGCTCTCTTTACTCCTACCCAGGGGCGGGCGCATATACGCGCTCATGAGAACCCGAAGCTGCTCCTGCGCTCTGCCCCTGTTTTTGCATACGTATAAAAGCTAACAACTTTGGGCGAAGCTTTCATTTGAGTTCGCAGCTTATCAGGTGACGGGTCGGTGGTTGTTTGTTTTCAAGTGTTCTCGCTCTTCTCTTCGTTCAACCGCCAAACGTTTAAATAATAACACGTATACGTCGTGTTCGCCAGTGGGGCAGGTGCAACTGCATGTGAATTGTTCAAAAACTCACATTGGAATTTATTAAAACAAAACAAACAAACAACAACAGCAATGCGCGTAAAGGTGAGTTGCAATAAATATAGAAGAAGAAGAAAAATATGCAATTATTTCGAAATGCAAATATTTCCCACAAAAGGCAATTGAGATGTGAACGTTGCAAATTTCCCACTATTTGTGCAATATGCGCAAAATAGTGGTCAATTGACAGCATAAACGTTTAATTGCCTTTTATGGCTGATATTGAGCGTTGTTAGCTTTGTTTTAAAGAGGGGTGTGTACCATGCAAACCTGTCCACAGCCAGCAAGATCACCTGTATGTGCTAAAAATAAAAATAAAAAAAAAAACACCAAATGCGCTTTTGTTCTCTGTAAGCACACAAATAAGCATAATGCGTTTCGAATGCGGAAATGTGAGCGCTTATTACATAATTTTCACTTCAACTCTTTGCAATCGGGGAAGTTTCGCATATTAAAACGGGCAATTTATAAAAAATTACCAATTTGGCTGCGTCGACTTGCAAATGCGCTCCAGTTAATGTTTGTGACCCAGTTTGTTGACAACAAAGGCGCCACCTGGCGTCAGCCAATGCAGTTAAGCCACATACAAATGCTGGCTGAGAGTTTAATTAATATTTTGTAATTGATTCATGTTTTAACTAATTCATTTGCTTTTATGCTGCAGTTCGTTCTGTTCACGCTGATCCTCGCCAGCTGCCTGCTGAGCGGAATCCGAGCGCACTGCTCGCTGGACACGATGAAGGCGTTCGCGATGGAGGCGTGCGAGCGCCTCTTCCAGAGGGACGAGGGCCGGGAGCGGCGCTCCATAGACTACGGCGATCATCATGCGAATAAAGTGTCGCGTAAGTAAATTTAAATGCATTTAAATAAGGTCACAAAGTCAGTCAACCCATGGCAACGGTATCTGAATCCGAATCGGAATCGGAACTGCAAAACACGTTTACCACAAAAAAAAAAAAAAATCAATACATTAATTAAACAGAAAAAAAAAAAGAAAAAACCAAAAAAACAAATTAACCGTTTTCAAGGCGCAAGTTCAAGACAAGAAATCCGCATTAAATGCAATTTTTCCATAAATTTTATTTATTTATTTATTTCCCTTTCCACTCGATCCCATTGCAGATGAGAAAATGCACAAGGGTCAGCATTATGTCGGACGCAGCAGCTATCCGCACGGCGGCTACCTGAAGGTCAGCGAGCAGCACTTCCATCGCCTCATCGGCATGGACGTGCTGCCACGCTACAAGCCACGCAAGCAGCACCAGCTCAAGAAGCTGCGACCCAAGCGGAACAGCTCCGCCAAAAACTACAGCAACATCTCCTACTGCTGCTACCATCAATGCAACGACGACTTCTTCTGCTGAGCCCCCCCGAGAAGCCACGGAGGAGTAGCATCCTACCCCAGGAATAGTCAGCAACTGTTTCCGTCCCTAGCATTAGATATATATATGTATATATATATATATATATGTATTGAATTATCGTATTTGTAACGCGCTCAACTCTTATAGAGTAGGTACCTTAATTTGTTACCCTGGCGGCGGGCTAGGGCCAGCAGATCTTGTCACAGTATTACACCGTAGAAAAATGCTTAAAGTATTTAGTTGAATAAGCTCCTAGATCGTAAGACCTAATATCAAATACAACATTTGTCTCCATATAAAAAAAATTGTCTTTGTCTTTGTAACGGGGCAATCCACGCGCATGTGTGGAAAATTGGTGAAAAACGTTTGTGTGCAACTTTTTTTGTTTCCCTTCCGATCGGCTCGGAACTTATTTTCAAAAAGATCTTTGAGAGAATTCATTTTAAAAGTGTCACGGGCAAAGTTGGGATAGGCAAGTTCTTATTCTATACAGACATGGGTCTAAACATAGCACCACCCCCCTCCCCCCACGTCATTTGTTGACGGTTTTTACGTCTACCTCAATTTGGCATCTAAATCTGGAAATCTGATTGTGGGTCAAAACCCATGTAAAATTGTACCCTCAAATATCCAAGATTAAGACGGGGCTTCGGGGAATGCATGTGTGGAAAAATCGTACATATAAATATAAAACTATGTACATACATACATACATAAATAAATACATACATATACATACATACATACATATACATACATACATACATATACATACATACATACATACATATACATACATACATATACATACATACATACATACATATACATACATACATACATATACATACATACATACATATGCATACATACATACATATACATACATACATACATATACATACATACATACATATACATACATACATACATTTACATGCATACATGTACATACATACATGTACATACATACGTAGATACATCCACATACATACATACATACATCTACATACATACATACATCTACATACATACATACATCTACATACATACATCTACATACATACATCTACATACATACATCTACATACATACATCTACATACATACCTACTTACCCGCCTACTTACCCGCCCACCTCCTCCAGCGCCGCCGCCTCCTGCTCCACCGCCTCCTCCACAGTTGCTCCTCCAGAGGCCAACGTTTCCTGCCTTGTTGAATTTCAGCAGAGCCTACTTCAATTTTTGAGAATCGAGGAGGACAGCACTTGGCAAAAATTCGTTTTATTTAAATTTGCAGCATAGCGACAAAACAGTTTCGTTTGCGTTTTGTATGGAAAAACAAACATGCATGCATACATACATATATACATAAATGCAGACATACATACATACATACACTAACACACACACACACACACATTTGTATATATATATATATATAATTAAACAGAAATATCTATCTCTATTTATAAGTCTATTGATTCTAGCTGCTTGAATGATTGACTAACTGATTGACTGATTGAAAATCAATCACGACAGCGATGAAAATGCCTGCAAAGACGGAATTTTCAATTTCACCTACAAATGTGGAAAATGGATGGATAACGATTATGTCGAACTTTTCGTTTATCATCTAATCTATTTCTTTCTACACACTCCGCCTTTCACTCTCTTCCTCCCTCTCTGTCTCTCACACACCTTTCTTCGCTCTCCCTCTCACGCTCTCTCTTGTTGCTCGATTGAGTTAATTTACGTATTTAAATATTCATTTGACTTTATAAGAAAAGAAACGAATCCAAGTTGAGGAAGGTTTTCGATTGCAATTCCCGGAATGCAGCTAATGGACAGGTGCTCCAGCAGCAGGTGGAGCAGCAGGCAGGCAACGCATTTTAAAAACCCAACGATTTGGTGAATGGAGCTCCACTTGGCTGGTGGCAACACTCGGAGAACTATGTGGCGCACACATCTCTGGTGGAATGGACTCCTGCTGCTCTCGTGCGTGCAGAGCGTGAAGCCAAAGAAATATATCGTGCGGACAGAAGGGTGTAAAATCGAGGATCCGTATCCGTATGATGCCGAGGTGTGGAAGAACTTTAAGCGCATTGAGTACACGGAATGCAGCACGCTCCAGCCGCTCACCCGGGCGGAGTACAATGCCAGCACGGAGTTCTATCAGCTCCATATCAATCAGAGTGCGTTCCAGCAGTATCTGCAGATTGATCTGGACTTTGCGGCGCATTCATCAAGCTCGCCCAGCTGCTGCTATATGCCCGTGGAGCGTGTCACGGAACAGGAGGTGGATCTGGGCGAGAATTGCATATCCTTCGAGAGCGGCGTCCAGCTGCGTAACACAACGCTCGGCTTTCTCGTCCAGTGCTATGCCAATGGCAAACGGATCTATACGAACGGACACGCAACCGTGCCGGAGCGCGGGCACGTGCGACGCCGCCTGGCGGAATGGGCGATAGAACGTGGAGAGGCTGTGCCCAGTGTGCTCCTCGTCGCCATGGACACGATCTCGCGGCAGCAGCTGATGCGCGCGATGCCCCTGACACGGCAATATCTGCAGAACACGGGCTGGTTCGAGCTGGCGGGCTATAACAAGGTGCGACACCAAATCCTACGGGGAACAGTTCAATTGAAAATCTTTCTTCCTGCAGGTGGAAGACAACACGTTGCCTAATGTGCTGCCTTTGACCACGGGCTACAATCGCAACAGCGTCAATCACATGTGCAATCCGCATGAGGAGGAGGGTCTGGAACGTTGTCCGTTCATCTGGAAACTCTACCAGGATCTGGGCTATGTGACGGCC
Organism: Drosophila virilis; assembly: GCF_030788295.1. Taxonomy (NCBI): domain Eukaryota; kingdom Metazoa; phylum Arthropoda; class Insecta; order Diptera; family Drosophilidae; genus Drosophila; species Drosophila virilis. The sequence continues at coordinate 3,933,814 of NC_091545.1, forward strand.
TTCGGGGAGGACGATACGCCCATCAACACGTTCAACTATCTGATCAAGGGTTTCCGCCAACCGCCCGTGGATTATTATTTGCGTCCGTATTTGATGGCCGCGGAACAGTGGCTGGACGGAAGCGACCAGCTGGAGCAGGACTCACAGCCGTGCCTGGGCTATCGGCATGCCGCGGAGCATGTGTACGACTATGCGCTGGAGTTCACGCGACGCTATCGGAACGACAGCTACTTCGGGTTCTTCTGGACAAACACGCACAGCCACGGGAACAGCATATCCCGGACGAGCGCGATGGATCGGTATATGCGACGGTTCTGGCAGCGCATGGCCGAGCAGGGCACCATGGAGCACAGCGTTGTGTTCTTTCTGAGCGATCATGGCCTGCTGGATGGATCCACCAGGCGAACGCCGCTCGGCTGGCTTGAGGAGCGTTTGCCCTTCCTTTATATTTGGCTGCCGCCGCATTTGAGGCAAGCCCATCCGGAATTTGTCCATGCACTGAATGAGAATCGTCAGCGTTTGACCAGTCCGTTCGATGTGTTCGTCACGCTCAAGCACATCCTCCGGCTGGCCAGTCCCAATGACCTGGCCCATTTGCTGGGCGATGCTGCGGATTGCCCCAGCTGCCAGAGCCTGCTGCAGCCGGTGCCGCTTGCCAGGACCTGTGCGGATGCCGGCATTCCGGAGCATTGGTGCACCTGCAGATCCTACTACACCTACAGCCGACATACGTCCACGGATTATCTGATGGCCCAGCTGATAGTGCAGCACATAAATGCTCTGTTCGAGAAATACAAAGATGGCAAATATGCGGGACTCTGCAAGCCCTTGACCCTGATGAACATCATGCGGGCCTCGATTGCCCGGCTCAATAAGGCCGATAATCCGCGCATCTCAATACATCGGCTGCAGATCCAGGTCGAACCCACGCAGTCCATTTACGAGGCAACCTTGAGCCACAACAATAGCTCCCAGAATATGGTTATATCCGGAATAAGTCGTCTGGATGAGCACAAACCCTTCTGCTACGGCGAACAAGTGGATCAATTTATTTGCAAGTGTCGCTAAGAATAGCTTATCAAGGATAGGAAGCAAGGATAGGTCTTATTTTGTTATATATACATGAATATTATAATATGTACTTACCTGAAAGTCAGATCCATAAGCACAATTTTATTAGAATCTCTTAGTACGAAGCAAACAGACGTTTTTTTACCACTGAAAGAAAAATAAGTAGAGTTAATTTTAATTTTAATATCAAACTTTTTAAATTCAAATTCAAACCAACCTGCGCCAAATCGCAAATTCGATTAATATAATAAATCGTCATCGATAGTTTCTCACCACGAAACTATGGCGATAGTTTGCAACTATCATATATTTATCGTCAAGTGTTATCGTTGCTGCCCAACAGTTATCGTTATCGAACTTTTTCAAATGCCTATATTTAAGAAAATACACAATAAAGTTAATTCTACTACCGAAAATGGAAAACAATATTTTATACTTGAGTTAATTAAAAAAAAAACACTTGTTATGGGAAACATATTAGTAGCTATTTAAATAAGGCAAATTGATATGCATTAAACTTCAGAGATACTTCTAAGAGACTCTACTTGTTATTGATATGTTAAAGCTTTCGAAATTGTCCTGGTAATTAGATTCACCTCATATATCACATGTATAATAGACGCCTTGGCAATCGTCGCACTTGATCCTGCGGCTGCTCTGTGCATCAATGGGCTGCATTGCCTCGAAGTACTTGGACACAACTGTTAAGATCTCGTCGCGATGCTCAACCAAAAACTCGAAAGTAAAGTTCTCGTAATTGTTGATGCACTGCATCAAGATGCGATAGAGCACCGATTCCGTGGACAGAAATGTGTTCAACGAACGTTCAATGCCATCGAGATACTCCTCGAGAAACTTGCGCACCAGCTGCAGGAGTAACTGTATCGACTGCTCCCCAAAGTACTTGGCCAGAGCGTCGAGCACATCCAGCAGGCTGCCCACGTGCCCAATATGCTGCACAAACTTATCACCAAAACGTTCGGTTAACGCATCCACATTTATATGCACCTGCCCGTCCGGGTCCTGGCTGATGAGCGTGGCGCCCAGCGCAGCCAGCGTGGCGGCACCTTCGCTCAAATGCTTGTGAATCTTATGCATGCCCAGCAGCGCCTCCTTGAAGGGTATATCATTCAGCGTGCGCACCATATCAAACTTCTGGCCAGCACAGTCGCTGTGCAGCTTGGCCGACTCCTCAGCAATTTGCCCAAAGACTTGCCTACAAGCAAACGAAGAGGATTAGCTCGTCTGGTAAGATAGAGTAGAACCTTTACCTGGTCTGATTGCTGACGGCGTGCCGCAAGGATTGGCCATCGGTCGCCTGCTTGGCGAGGCGCAGATTGTTTATGGAGTGCGTAAAGATGACCAGACTGGCGGCTATTTGGAGCACATCGAGGCTGCTTAATGGCTGATCATCGCTGATTTTCTGCAACAGGAAGGAAAGCATGTCAAAAAACGGGTCTAACCGACTATGATATACTCTGCAAATAAATGGAAATGGGACTTCTCTCTGGTAATTGGGTTTGTGGCCAAATATCCTCTTTTCGCTTTGTTAACAGAGTATAGAAATTAATGAGCACAAAAGCTCGACTCACCGAATACAAATCGTAGACGCCATTAGCCACACCCGTGCCCGATAGTACAATGGATGACACATTGATGCCCTTCACGGCCAACTGAGCAGCCGCATTGACTTCGGTGCGCGCCACGCTGAGCGCCGTGCTAGCGCCCGCCGCGCCCAAGCCGACAACGCCGCCGGCCACGCCCAGCCAGCTGTTGCGCGATTCGTTGTCGAGCAGCGATATCGACTGTCCATGCTGGCGGCGATCGTGCAGACAGTTAACGGAGCGCACGGTGCTGTAGGCAGCGGCTGTGACGCCCACCACGGTGGCAGCCAGCAGTATGGTTGGCGCCACGGGCAAAGCCAGAGCGGCAGCGACGGGCACGCTGGCGGCCAGGCCACCGACTGTGGCCAGAGCATCGCCAGCTTTAAGTAGTGCGCGTTTTGAGGCGGGCGTGGCATGCACCATGAGATGCACACCATTGTCCTCGTCGTTGGTGAGTCTGTAGATGCCCTGGCAGGGCGCAATCATTGTGCCCTTGGGCAGCGTATTGTTGTAGACATATTGCCGCCAGTTGGCATAGACCCGACCATGTTCGTCTATGAAGATCATGCAGCAGTTGTCGCTGTTCTCGCTATCCTCCCGCATGCACTTGCGCGTCCGTATGACGGGATGACAGCTGTAGCTGGTGGCATGCAGCGCCAGTTCCGGATCCGTTTCTGGTGTCACCAGCACGTAGATTATTGCCGAGAGAAGCATGCGATTTGTATAGCGCCTCTGACGCCAAACATTCTCAAATACTTTCTGGCGTCGTCTGGCCAATGTTTTGCTTCGCTTTGCCGTATTGCCGCTGATTAGATGCTCAATCTTTTGCATAAGCACCTCGCCCTGATCTGGCGCAAGTCTGCAAGAAAATCATATTAATTTGTTTCCTATTGGATATTGGAATTTACTTACGCATCCCAGATGATTTCCGAGCGCAGTCCGCTGCTCAGTGCAAAGTCCCGTTGCACCTCATACACAGAGCGCGTCATTTTTTAACTACATTAAACGATGCGTAATTAACGATTCTACAATAAATTCGATCATCTGTTCGTTGTTATTCGTTTGGTTGCCAGGGCAACTAACAGCTGACTGCAGCAGTCAATAAATTGCACAAGCATACGCAAATGTATGCAAGTGTGCGAATGTAAATTGTAAATTGAAGGAGGGTTTTTTGAATTTATAATAAAGTTAAGATGCAGCCCTGACGATACCAATTATTTTAAACAGGGCCGTTACATCAATTATAATCTATCGAAATAGAGTCGCAAAAAATGATCGATACCTGTGTATTAATTGCCACAGCCCTGGCATTTTGTTTATAACTAAATACGCGCAACCGCCGGACACAGCTATGCGAACGTGTGTGCGACAAATTTACAGTTTAAATTCAATTAAAGCAAGCAAACACTGACTAAAGTAAAACTGTAGTGCTCCAAATGCAGCAAGCAAACTACAATTACGGGCAATTTACGTAAGAATTAACAAGAGTGCACAGTGCGAAGACAGCACACAAATTGAACAAACAGCGTTGTTGGCCAAAACTACCCAAAAGCGCACACGCACACACGCGCACGAATACCAAGAACAAACAGAAATACACACATATATACACATATGTATATATGTTTGTATGTATGAAAATATACACATGTATAGACACATATAAGCCGCAAGTAACTAACAATTGACATTGTGGCCCACCTGTTTGTTTATGACGGCGGCAAAAACTTAAGAGGAAAAAAAAAATACAATTGTTAACAAATTGCGTATGCATGTGTCACGCATTTGTTGTCGCCGTTGATAATAACAATAGAGCTTATGTACATGCATGTACATAACCCTAGACGCAGTTAAAAAGCCAATCAAACCAAAAAACCTCGCTGGTCGCGTGTCTTATTTACATCATCTTATTTATGGCTTCAAATGCGCAGCTCGGCAAAATCATTTTGTTAATCGCAATTGCCGTTTTTTTCTACTACTTCTTCTGGGTGGCAATACTGCCGTTTATGATACTCGATGAAGGTGAGTATCAAAACAAACACTTCTATGTGTGCGTATGTGTGTACGTGTGTGTGTGTGTGTGTGTGTCAATATTATTGTTAGCTTTATTAAATAATCTCGGCTTTCATTTGCAGACTCAGCTTTGCGGCTTTTGTGCGGTAATTAAAGTTCCGCAGATTAAATTCGTTGTGTGCGACAAATATACAATATATACATATAGACCATGCCCCTTTACCCCCCACCCCCCTCCCTTACCAACCTGCCCTTCATTGAGTTAATGATGATGTAAGGTGTGTGTGTGTGTGTGTGTGTGTGCTTTTTTTTATGTTTCGTTCTGTTTTGCCGCAGGGGTTGCTAACATTATTAATTTTTGTATTTTCTGGCATTTAGCAAAATAGAAAGCTGCCACTTTCTAAGCTTAATAACTAATTATCATTTTCGAAGCTTTTCAAATATTGCAAACTAAAATGTGTGTTTAAATTTAATGATGTTTTTCAACACGTACAGTGCTCACTCGCTAATTGCTACGCCCAGAGGTCAGAGTTGTCAAGAACACAAAAATGAAATTGTAGAAATTTTAAAAAATTTGTAACTCTTACAGAAAATATTACGATTTGATAAAAAAAAAAACCTCTATTATATTATACATAAATTATTGTTGTATAAATATTGATGTTAACAGTTGAGGCGATTTGTTTTTCTGCGAAAAAGCGTCTCAGCTCTTAAGCATAATTATTTGCTATAGGCAGTGCATATTACATAGTAAGCCAGATCGGGCCACTATATCATATAGCTGCCATTCACATTAGATATCGGAAATGAAATGTTTCTATATAAAACTCTTGTGTTAATAATTCGAGCAGCTTAATACATTTTTTTCAAGGGTATTTCCACTTTGTCAACCCAATGATAACAGTTTTTGCCGCTAATTTATTGCGTTCTGTTTTTAAGCACATGCTCTAAATATAGAATTTGAGAAAAAAAACAAAAACATCAGTTTTAAATTGACCTCAAGAAAAACATTTAAAAACAAAAACAAATAAGTATAAAAAAAATATATATATATGTATTGAAAATGTTTGTTAGGCAAGACTTCATTTTGTTTGCGTGTTCACTTTAGCGAGCGTCCACTGTAGCTAGGTGTGCCACGTGGCAGTTCGATTTAACACAGTCAATGTCAAGGTCGTTTTATCCATCTCCCTCTAATGTGCTCTCCTCTTTTACTCTGTCTCGCTCTCTCTTAGGTAATGTCATATTGTCGCTGTTTCCGCCGCTAAAATACGCGTTCATTGTGCCCACTGTATTTGGGGTCATCTGCCTGGGCGGCATTGCCGTATTCAGTTTCTATCACATTTGGAGCATTACGCGGCAATCGAAGCGAAATTGAAGATTGTGCCCGCCGTGAAAAAACAAAAAAAAAAAAACAACAGACGCACATGTGAGGCGACGCCAGCGACGTCAATAGGGTCGCCATCGTCTCTCGCTGCGCGAGATCAAGCGATTACAACCAGGCGCAGCTACTGCGGCTGCGACGGCTGCTCTGGCCGAGGCCTCAGTTGGTAACAAGATGCCGCAGTGGCTGGTCATTGGCATCTCGGGTGTCACCTGTGGCGGCAAGACGACGCTGGCGAAAAGTTTGCGCGACTATTTCAAGGGATTGCGCAATGCGCCACTGTGGAATACACCGTATACGATTGGCGAGGTGCAGCTCATCTCGCAGGATGATTACTTTCTGCCCGTCGATGACAGGCGGCACAAGCGTGTGGATAAACTGAATGCGATCAACTTTGAGCTAATCACCTCGCTGGACACCAAGCAAATGCTGGCCGACATAGCGCACATCATCAATGCACCGCCCACGGAACAGATCGCTGCCTACGCCAACTTCGAGCATTACGCTCTACAGTATCAGCAGCAGCAACAGTTGCAGCAGCAGCAGCAGCAACAGCAGCAGCAGCAATATAATGCGGCATATTACGGCAAACAATTGCCGCCGGCTGCCTATCAATATCATCCACAGCAGCAGCAGCATCTCCGGCAATCGCAGCATCCCGGCCAGCAGCATGCGGATCATCTGATGCGTTTGAATATCAATGCACAGATTGCCGCTCAGCTGCGCGATAAGAAAATCAATGTGCTGCTAATTGAGGGCTTCATGATCTTTAATCAGCCGGAACTGCTGGCGCTGTGCAATCTCAAGTATCACTTCCATTTGCCGTACGAGAAGTGCTATCAGCGGCGGATTAAGCGCACCTACGATCCGCCCGATGTTACCGGCTATTTTGAGCTGTGCGTTTGGCCCTACTACGAGAAGAACTTTGCCGAGTATCGCGACTGCAAGGACATTACCTTTCTCAACGGTGAGATCAGCAAGGAGAAGATCTTCAAGTTTGTGCTGCAGCGCATTGTACACTATTTCGAGGAGCGTTGCGATGTGCCCACCGTTGCCGCAGCTGCGACCACATCGCCGATTGCCTGTCCGCCGCACCAGAAGCGCTTCGGCATGCTCTACATGGCGGCCACGGCGGCGGCGTCGGCCTGTCCCATGGAGCAGTAGCCAAGGAGGCTAAAGATCCTGTAAAAAGCAAAAATCATGTACATTTAAATCCTAGTTTTAGCCTGGAATTTAACTGGATTTATGCATCTTTCACTAAACTTAAGCTAGCTTAAAACACGACACATTCACGACAAAATTAAATATGGTTCAGGAATACAACTATATAAACTATATATATATATAGTAGGATGGATAACAAAATCACATGAATGAAATTCAATATATATTATTATTAAAATATATAATTAGAGCCTAATAGAAATGCATCCTCCAGCTGTAAATATTAGACTAAGAACTATCTATAGTTATTTTTTTCTTGTGCGAAGCAAAACACACCGAATTAAAGTATACACTAAAAACGCCTGGAAGAGGAGCCGAAACAATTCGTTTGTGCATTGCTAAATTTGTAATTGTTATTTTATTGCTCACGCAGAGTCTTAAATGGGGAGGTGGGGGGGGAAGAAAACGGATTGAAACGTCGTAAATGAAAATAAATAGATTATACATATATTATCGTATATATAGAAGTAGTATGTGCGATTATACAATACTCTATCGAACGGGTTTGATTAGCTCTGCATGCACGAATTTATTGCCAATTTCTTGAATGATTAGTTTAGCAGGGTTTGCGATTATATCAATTGTCGACTTAGAAAGTATGTTAATAACTTTATGCTTAATTATTCTGCCTCCATCCAGTTCCGGCTGCAAAAGAGAGAAAAGACTAGTCAGTGATGGACTCTTGCGAATATTTAGTTGCAAACACCTTAGAGCGCATCCCAGTCGGTTTGACTGTTGTACACCTCCTCCTCCAGCCAGACGGCATAGTTGGCCTTAAAGTAATCCGTTAGCTCCACCTTGCGATCCCACCAGCCCGAATGGCCAAAGAATGCAAAATCTGAATGCGTCAGTATCTCATCGCTGGGAAAGCCACCCTCTACGCCGTAATCGTGCAGCTGCTGGCTCTGCTGTCCGCTGCTGTTGGTGACGCCGCCGCCGCTGCTGCCATTGTTGCCATAGCCATTCGAGTCCCGATCACCGCTGCCATTGCCCGCATGCATATTGGATTGCTGTGCATTCTCGGCATTCTGGGCGGCGGTGCCATTGTTGCCCACTCCGACTCCGCCACCGGCGCCGCATTTTTGCGTAGCCTCCGGATAGCGGCGCAGGTTGAAGCGATCGACACAGGCGCGCAGCGTGCACTCCTCGGCCTGAAAGTCCCAGGGACGCGACTCGAGATCATTGCCAAAGGCCCAGTCATCGTTCAGGCGATGTCGCACCTTGGAATAGATGGCACTCAGAGTCTTCATGTTGGACTTGCGCCATTGTCGACCCAAGTATTTGGTTTGCATCTTCAACAGCTTCAGCACGTACAGCTGCATCATGGCATGCCGCACCTTGAGCGTCTTCTTTAAGATAGGCGCCGACTTGAAGACGACCAACATCATGACGCGCGAATGCTTCCACTTGATTAGCTTGTTGAGAATCCGCAGCAAATTGATGCACGAGAAGACATTGCGCCAGGAGTACGGCTTATCGGACATCTCACCACCATACACAAAACTATCGCCGCTCAAATCCGGCTGCTCACCAATCACACAGGAGGGAAAGTCGAGCAGGGGTATTGAATTCTTGGTGTTCACATACTCCGTGATGGTCTGGTTGAAGAACTTTAGCACCAAGGGTATGCAGTTGGCAAACACCAGATGCTGGGACATGAACTCGAACTGATAGACATGGTTAATCTTGAAATGCTTCAGATAGAGCAATATTATGGCCGAGACAGCCTTCACAATGATTTCCTTATGGCGACCCATGTCGACGGTCAGTTTAGTTGACTGCGTCGCGGTCAGCGGCATTTTCTTGGGCAGCACATCGGCCATTATGTTGATGCTCTCTGTCTTCGACTTGGATGTGGGCGAGGCGGCCAGCAAGACCTTCAGCAGGGCTATCATATATTGCGGCAGATTGGGCAATATGGCCTGGTAGAGTATCTCGGCCGGCGTCAGCTTAATCTCATCTTCGTGCGTTGAAATGGGATTGCGTGCAATGTCCTCCTCCTTCTTGATCTGCATGTCCGCCAGGCTGACATACATGTGACGCTGCAGCGTCTTGAAGCCCTCATGAATGGGCTGCGGCAGACCCGCCAGACTCTCGTGATCCCCAATCAGCGAGTAGCCAATAAACTTGTTGCGCGATATATCCAGGAACTGATCAATATCCTTCTGGCGCACCTTTGGCGTCCAGGGCAAACGCGCCGTTATCTGCACGGCCGGCACTGTGGCCGGGGGCTGTGTAAGACTTGGTTGATTGTTCGGATTAGCTGTTGCCGTGTTGCTGCTGTTCCCGCTGCCACTGTTGTTGCCCGACGACGTGGAAGCGGAGGGATCGTCAAAGGGTCGATAGTACTGAGAGAGATCGTCCTCGCCATTGCCCGTACCCGAGCCAGTTGTTGAATTGCCATTGTTGGCATTCGGGCCGCCCTCATTGCCCGAGAGCTCCATATCGATTTGCTCCGGCTCGTCCAGGAAGCGTTGTTTCATTAGCGAACGCCTGTTGGGCAATAGAATCAAATGAGAGTAACTATTTGAATAATAATAAATAAAAACCTTACTTGAAATTCCGCTTGGGATACTGATTCTCCAATATATCCGTTGCCGTCGCTGGCGGTGAACTGGCGCGCATGCATTTGGTTACCTCCAGTGTGTCCTCTGTGATCGGTTCCAGCCCGATCTTGGCTCTGTACTCGTTCTTCAGATTCTTCAGCACTTCCATGCCGCCAAGTCCCAGCAGCGAGACCTTCCACAGCAGCAGCACAACCTTCTTCATGGGAAACTGTGGTGCAGCGCCGCTACAGAACCGCGTAATCATGCCCAATAGCTTGACGGCGAGTAGCTCACCGTCGGGCAGGGGGCTGTTGATCTCCTGCACAAAGGACTCTGCCAGCTGCTTGTAATCCTCACTGCCCTTTTCGCGCTCATCGCGTATTGTCTCCGTTATGATATACAGCACTGAGAGTATGACCCGTATATCCGTTGAATCCACCAGCGTCACGTTGGTAATCTTGACCGCCACAATATCTGGAGAGCAAGCGGTCTCGATCTCCATGTTGAGCAAATCGATGAAGGAGGAGAAAACGCCCAGCTGATAGAGTACAATCACATTGTCGCGCGTATTCTGATGCTGCTCCTCGTCCGATTGCACCTCGGCCCAGCAGCCCTGTGCCAAATATAGGATGCAACGTGCCGCCTGCATGCGAAAGGAGCGATCTGATACCTCCAATTGATCGACCAGTTTCATCACAATGCTGCGCTGCGCAGCGGCGTCCTGCTTCTGCCAATTTGGCGGCAGATCATATAGATCCATTTGGTCCTCAAATGCCTTGACATTCATTTGGAATTCACTGAATTCCGTGTAACTGTAGAGTTCGGCAATTTCATTTTGATAGCTATCCACATCGGCGTAAACGAAATCCAGATCAGGCCCATCACAATTAGCATCCACGTCGTGAGTATCCTGCTCGAACGAGTTGTTTATGGATGAAAGCATCATTTAGAGGCTGTTCTGGACAAGGTGCAGCAAATATGTGTATGTGTGTAGAAGTAGATGTGTGTGTGTGTATGATTGTGTGGAAATATGTATCCTGGCTTGGCAGTACGGCTGCTAAGGGCACGCCCTTTTCTCACTACACTTTGCCAAAAGCGCGCATAATACTATTTATGCGTTAAACACTGCATTTCACTATAAATTTTGCAAACATAATTATTCGGCAGACTATCACAAAAAATCAAGCACAAAAGAAGAAAATTTTGAAGTGTGACCAAACTATGATTACAATTTAATACCACACACTACGATATATCGATATGCATACTGCGATAGCATTCTACGATATCAATATCGATACTCGTATTGCGCCCGTTGCCTCCCACAGCAGCTATTTATTTGTGTGTTTCGCACAGTGCCGGCAGCAGTTTTCATTTGAGCCTCAAAACAAAACGATTACGAAAGAAGTAAGAAATTTCACATACTTGATCAAAAAGCATAACAGATTTCATTTGTGGAGTGTCCGCGTGCAAAGAGCATAGCTAGTGCCCTCACGATTGGCTGTACTTTGTACCCTCAGTGCATATCAGCGTGAGCTTGCAGATTCTTATTGGCACAGTGACTACCAACTGCAAGCATATACATACATTCATACATAAATATATATATATCCATATATAGAACTACGTTTCAGAATCAGAAATTGTGCATTTGTAATTAAATGAAAAGAAAATGGCTGGCCGTTCAATAATATCCCTTCTGCTTGGTGCACTGGCCACGGCCTTGGGCTCGTACATCTACTTCACCAATCAAGTAATTACAATTTCTAACTACTGTCACGCACACAACTACAACTACAGTTCTATCGAAAAGTTTGTTTGCATGCCCAGTCAAATGTCGCGTGGGGGCTACTAATACGACGTTTAATCTAATCAGCGCATATTCCATATTAGTATTAAGAACAGAACATATCGGAATGTCAATATACAGTTATCTACATATGTATGTACATACATGTTGACTCATTCACTCAGACGTAATTTCAAATGTGACTTTGACCTTCAACCATGCAACCATTGTTGTGGCAGGCCATTTACCGGCTGAGCTAGTTCTGAACAGTGCTGCCAGTTCCGATTTTTTCACGCCAAACTAGCTTTTTTTTATACTGTGGTTCCGATAGAATAGGTTTTTTGAGAATTGCATGTAAACGAATTCAAATCTAATCTGGAAAATCATATCTCTTAATAAATTATCATCGCTTATCTACCGAATTGGTAAAAACACATAAATATTTTTGATTATCATCATTACCTTCATTTCATTTTAGATTTTTGATTTGAACATTGAACATTGAGAATTTATGAATGGCCGCTTTCACTTAATGTAAATTAGAGATTTTTAAGGAAGTTCATGTTTTGGACATGCATATAAATAACTACCCAGAAACAAAGTCTCAACAGATTTGTTAATGCAATTTTAAAAGCCAAATCTAGCTTCTTTTTTAATGAACTCTTTTGCAACTCGAACTAGCTGCTTCTTTTTTTGCCACTGGTCAACACTGTTTTCGACTTCCTATTCGATTCTCATTAATGACTGATAATACAGATACGTGTGTAATCCTTATGACTATTTGCAGTTGTCTTCCGCTTGCTATTAAATATGAATTTCAGACACATTCAAAGCATTACACGGCGAACATTCAGGTGCTTCAAATTGCCAGCAACAACAACAACAACAACTCGTAATTTTGGTATAGCTGCAATTCAAATGAATCAGTGTCCTCGCTATTGTGTTGTCCTTTTGCCATTGGTCGCCGTTGTCAGCAGTGTTAATTGCAGCGCGGATTTGGCAACGAAGTCCCAATACTCGACAGCAGCTGCCGTGAGTAGTCGTAGTAGTGTCTGTTTTATGTAGTTGTTGCGACTAATCCTAAGACTAGCCAAAAACTAAAACCCTGTTCGCCTGCTGTTGTTGCTTGTTGCCTTTGGTCTGACTGCATCTAAATTCTGTTGCTGCTTGTGCTCCTTTCTGTTTTTCATCAATTGTAATGCCTTCTATTTGTTGCAGCTCGACATGTCTAACGGCGATTACAAGAATGCAGCGTCCATTTACGAGTTTACCGTGAAGGACACGCACGGCAACGATGTCTCGCTGGACAAGTACAAGGGTCGCGTTGTGCTCATAGTCAACATTGCCTCCAAGTGCGGTTTGACCAAGAACAACTATCAGAAGCTGACAGATTTGAAGGAGAAGTACGGTGAACGCGGCCTGACCATTCTGAATTTCCCCTGCAACCAGTTCAACTCCCAAATGCCAGAGGCCGATGGCGAGGCCATGGTTTGCCATCTGCGCGACTCCAAGGCAGACATTGGCGAGCTCTTCGCCAAGGTATACGAATTGTTTATCCAGCTAAAGCACATCTAAACGTTGTTCTCTTTCCCCCATATAGGTTGATGTTAATGGCGATAACGCCGCACCGCTCTACAAGTATCTGAAGGCCAAGCAGACTGGAACTTTGGGCAGCGGCATCAAATGGAATTTCACCAAGTTTTTGGTGAACAAAGAGGGCATCCCAATTAATCGCTATGCACCCACCACCGATCCCATGGACATAGCCAAGGATATTGAGAAATTATTGTAGATCCCGATCTCTCGATCTCTCTCTATCAATATAGCTCCTAAGAAGAATTATCTAACTATCTAGCTTGCGTCATATATATGTATTTTGACTGTAGCCTATAAACTAGTCCTAGCCTCAGTTCTGGGCACATGCAGTGCATGTTCAATTTGTAATTGTATTCTAATAACATTTACTTCAAATAAACGCAAATTATCTATGAAAAATGAAATCGTTAACTACACTTACCTCCATGATGGCCATGCGCGCCTGCCGATAGAGCTTGGCCAGTATGCCCACGTTCATGATGACGCCTTCGCCCTCATTTTTGGGTTTGCGCACCAGCTTGTAGTGTATCCAGACCATGTCATGTTCGTGATTCGTCATAAAATATATAGTTATATATAGAGATATAAATGTGAGCTCCTGTTAAATGTTAATATTTTGTATTTTGTGCTTGTTGAATGGTAGCTGAAATTTGAAATTTTGAATTATAAAATAGATAGAAGTTGACTACTATATAATTTCTCTAGAAATACAAGGCGAGAGCCCCAACTGTTTATGCTGTTTATACCCTGAAACCCATTCAAAATGGGTATAAGGGTATATTGTATTCGTGCAAAATCCAAATGTATGTAACAGCCAAAAGGAAGCATCTCCGATCCCATAAAGTATATATATTCTTGATCAGCATCAATAGCCGAGTCGTTCCAGGTATGAACGCAAGGATCTCAGATTTTATTTTATTTTAGATGTAGGTGCTCCTAGTGCCTGCACAGATCGAGTTTGTTTCCGATAATCGATAACGCACTCCGTTTCCAAGCAATCGATAAGAATCGATATCGATATTCTGTTTTGTAGGCAATTTTGGTAAATAACAAGAGCTAGAGTAAACAAACTTGACACATAGCTTCTAAAATAGAATATATATATATGCATTCGATGTTGGAAGAAGAGGGTTCAGGGTATCCCCTAGTCGGGAGCTCCCGACTAGAAACTCTTACTGGTTTCTTGTTGTTTGTTTTCTTGTTTTTTTTTTTGGTTTTTGTTTATTTATTTAAATAATTATGTATTTTTTGGGTGCAATTAATCATTAAATTAATTAGTATTAGTATTATTATTGTTTATATAAGGTTCATATATATATTTATACGCATATATATATAATTATATATCGACTTCAACTTGCTTTGTTTTGCTCTATTTTTTGTTTTCTCTTTTTGTTGTTATCCTTCTGCTTCGCCTTTTTAAAACATTTTTTAACCATCTTTTCTTTTCTCTTTGTTTTTAATACGCCTACTGAGTGCTGTTTTTTGTCTTTTCTTTTTGGTTTTTTGTTAGTTCAACTCGTAAATTTGGGTTTTTTTTTTGTTTCGTTTTTAACATATACACACACAATTGTTATAGATTTGATTTGTTGTAACTGCTTTTACGGATAAGTACATTATACATCATATATATCGTGTTCCAAATGAAAATGATAATTAATCAGAACGCACTTTTATTTACTGCACAAACACAAACATTGTCGCTAGTTAGAATATATATATATTAGTTATTAGTTAAGTTTAGTCATAGTTCTTGTTGAATGTTTTATATGCATATGAGGTGTGAGGTGTGTGTGTGTGTGTGTTTGTATTTGGTTTCTCTTTGTATGTGCTTGTTTGTATTATTATTAATTGAACAAAACTCTATCAATATTAAGCAATTGGCGACATATTGTACACGCTATCAATATTGCTAAAAATACCTGCACATTGTTTTCTATTTATTTGAATATTTTTGTTCTATTTTTTTTAGTTTTGTTCAATTTGGTTTCCTGTGGTGCCCCATTTTGTTGGTTGGCAAAGCACTTTCGGGCAGGCGCTTGTTTAATTGTTAATAATTTGATTGTTTAAATATGTATGTATGTATACATTTATTGAAACAAGTCAAATATCTATATATATATATATATATTGGGTGAGTGTGTGTGTGTGTGTGCTGCAGTGTTGCCAAGTCAGCTAATTTTAGCTAAAATTCGGCTATTTTCAGAGATCGTGAGCGTTAAACATTTGAATTTTTAAACGAGTACTAACAACCCTGTCCATGGCCAATGTGTACTCAGCAAACTAATTTAGCTACATTGATTTTTGTCGAAAATTGGCAGTTGGCAACACTGGTGTGCAACGGCTTATTGAAATTTTCCGCAAATGAATTCGCAAATATGACTTATTATTTTTGTTTTGGAATTGTCGTATGAAGTGTATTTTCCCTATATACCATAACATATCAAGTTAAATAGTAGATGCATTATGCATTATCTAAGTAATTCGCATTTGTAAATGAATAGCCAAATATTAGATTATTTATGCCCTTCTCTTTAGCTTTCGCTTTCGCTTTAGCTGTTTGTCAAATTAATCAGATCTAATTAACAAATTGTGTGACAAGCGCTTAATTTAATCGTTGAACTGTTTGGTTTTTGTTTTGTTTCTTTAACTGAAAATCGCAAAATTATTATTATTGTATATTTTTGCTAAATGTTTGCTTTTCTTTTTCATCTTTTACTTGATTTGACTACATTTGCTTTTTAAATATGCTGCACATTAAACATTTATTTAATTGATTTAATTTAGTACTAGATAAGTAGATTGTTGTTCTTTGTTACTTGCTGTTATCATAAATTTCTTTCTTTCTTTTTTTTTTTTTTTTTTTTTGGATTATACATTTCAATAATTTGTTAAATAACCTTTAGTTAGGAACAAAAGCTTAGAGTTTCTCTAGATTTGTTTTCTTGTTGTTCTTTGTCATGCTTTAGCCGAAGAAACTGAGTTCAAAGAGCTGCGAATGCGAAAATTTGTTGGCAAGCAACCTGAACCTTGTCCAGCGCTGGCGCTCCTTGTTGCCAGCGCACAGGGGTTAAGTATATTAAGTACAATATATATATAGCATAGCTTCAATCGTATATGCATATATATAAATATATATATATGTATATATATATTAATTATGTATATATATAGAGTTTGTTTTTATGCATGAAATAATGTAACCATAAACAAATTAGCAACAACTTTTAATTTGTCCGGAGCGTCTTTTAGTTTTGTATTATAATTATTATTCATATTATGAGTCATAATTTACTTAAAATGTTTTTGCATCTGTCGCATCTGCATAGAAATTATTTTGCTTGCAATTCTCGAGACTTTTTTAACTGAGTTTTTGTTTGTTTTTTTTGTTTTTTTTTTTTAGAGGTTATTTGCAATCGAAAACTGTTTCAACTGTTCGATAATTACTTATACGCCGCCGTGCTCCGGCTTGGCCACAATCCCGGCCCCGGCCCCGGCTCCATCATCGACCAGCGCCGACTGTCCGCCTGTGGCTGGCTGCTGTTGCTGCGGCGGCGGTGGTGGCATATACGGCGGATATTGCGGATATTGCGGCGCCGGCTCGCCGCCTATGAGGCCAAGTTTATCTGCGTAAGGTAGTTTGGGATAGAGAGAGCGAGAGAGAGAGAGAGAGAGAGAGAGAGTTAGTTATTGGCAAATTAGATAAGTTTCCATTGCGATTTGCTCAATTGAATGACAATTACATTGATACGATTACACACGAGTATTACGTATACGCCAAATATAATACACTTCTATTTAGGGTAGGGCGGGGTAGGAGGGCAATATAAAGCTCAGTTATGGCGGTTAATTCAAAGCATAATGGATAAGCTAGTGCCACGCCCAATAAAAATAACGCTACCGTTATTGAGCGCGTCTTGGCCTCAAATATGTACAAATATTCATTTTGGGAAGACTACTTATAAAATTTAACTGATTTTAAGCGTAGAAATTTTCATGTTTTCCCCAACCAACTCGAGGTAAATTTTGTTTTTTTCAAACCAATTTTCAGTTACATTCGGTCCCCCGGTTTAAACTCTTGGTGCATTAAAACTTGGGCAAATTGTCAATTTTTTTTTTTTTTTTGGGAAAAACAAAACAAAATAAACACATTTAAATATGGTTTGAACAACAACATCAATAATGTTCATAAATCATAAAGCACACGCATTAATTGTAAAAACGAAAAAGGAATTTGCGTACGATAACGGTAACATACAAACATGCAGATCAAATGATAATCGATTAATAATCGATATGTTTTTGGTATTTTTTTTTTTTGTTGCTGTTGCTTACAGTGTTCGATAATATTGTAATTTCGAATGGTTTGAGCTAAGTGTGAAATGTTTTTTTTTTTTTGATACTGCTTCAATTGCAGTTTTTTTTTTGATGTTGTTTTAGTTGTTGTTGTTGTGCTGTTGGTTTTTGGATAGTACTTGTTGTTGTTGTTCATATTAAATTGTTGGTTATGAGCGTATTTATTGTGCTGTCGCCACGTCATCCGTCGGACTCGGTGGGTCATCGGTCAATTTCTCAGCCAATGGTTTCTCGAGTGTCGTTGTTGGTGGTTGTTCGGATTTGAGTGTTTGGTGTGCTACTGATGCTGATGCTGATGCTGGTGCTGTTACTGGTGCGGATGCATGAACCTGCTGCAGAGCAGGAGGCGGAGTAGCAGCAGCATCATCCGACATGAAAGGTTCTACGAGAAAGTTTCGAATTGCATTTTCGATACAAAGCCATTAAAGTGGAACCAATTTTTTTTTTGTTCTTTCATAATTTTCCTTACATTACATTAGTATGTGAAATGAGTGTGTGTGTGAGTGTGTGTGCGTGTGTGTGTGTGGAAAATAGTTTTAAACTATTTGGAAAACTGAAAATAGCTTTTAAGTGATTTGTGCGCCTAGCAATAATATTTGCAATAATGATTGACAAAAATATATTGCATTTTTCTTGTTTTTACCTCGAAATAATAAGATTTTAACGAATTTTTGGTTTCTTTTGATAATTTCTTATTGATAAACATAACATAAAGCTAAAGCTTGCACAAATTGTTTTTTTATTTTTCTTCGTCTTTCTCTGTAATTGTTGGATAAAAAAGTTCAGTGAGTGTACAGTAAATGTGGGCGTGGGCGTGGATTTGGGCGTGGTGAAAAGTGGAGTGTAATTCTCAGTGTAGAGAAAAGTATAGAGAAAATTATAAAAATCTTAAAAAAATCATACGAAAATTGCAGTACTTTATGCATTTGCTGTTTGGGACCTGCGGCCCATACTCTATAATTAATTTGGGGCGTGGCTTTGTATTTTTTTTTTACATTTGCTTTCTAGTTCAAAACGAAATGAAGACAAACTTGAAACGAAACACTTAAACAAACCACAAAGTGAACGCATCTATTCAATTCCATTCACAATGAACCACAAGTAGTTCCTACAAATAACGAATACAAATGAATATCGTTCAACTTCGCTATGGATACTCAAAATACTCGATTGAAGCGGACACAGGGGGGGACACACACAAATACAATGATACGATAACTATAGTTAAAAAAAAATAAAAACAAAAAGGGAACAAACAAATTACCGAACCTGGTGCGATAGATGTTATCGTATGGAACCAGATGATGTTGAAGTTTCTTTTTTTTTTTATATAATTTTTTTTTTTGCTTAAGTACATTGGATGTAATTGCTCGATGGATCGTTCGATTTTGGATTAACAACAATTTTTGGGCAATTTCGTAAGGCGTCAATTTCGTTTTCGAATTCAAACTCAGTTTTTTTTGTTTTTTTTTTTCTTAAGCGAACGATCATCAAACGTGCTCTACTCGCAGCGGTTGTTAAATGAGATTTGAATTGTCGACATAGTTGGGTTGATTTTTAGCATTGCATTGTAACTAAGTTACTAATTAGTTGCTGCTTATAGTTAGTTTAGCAAACTACATAAAGTTACCTAGAGAAAGAAAAGTTGACGGAATGAAAAAAAAAAACAAACAAACGAAACAAATTGAATTTAGTTTTGTGTTTAGTTCCAAATCAAAGCTAAACAAATTAGAGCTAAAAGAAGTTTTCTCAGAAATCAAAAGCAAAAAACAATTATTGTTCATTTTTTCTTTTTTGGGATACATTTGGAGAGTGTGTGTTGTGTGTGTGTGTGTGGGGGGGGGGGGGAAATATTTGGTTGTGTTTCTGTTTGGGCTGCATGTGATGAACACTTTTAGGGAATTTCCGCACGAAAGACTTACTTGCTATGATGCCAACAATGACCAGTCCAATGACGCCCATGATGATCATCATCTGTAAATGGGTAGAAACGGAATAGTTTACTTAAAGTCAATTGAAGCAGTTGGACTTGGACAGACCTTCAAGTTCTGCAGCCAGAATTTTCGTTTTAGCTTGCCCGCCTGCTGTTCGAACTGCGAGGCGCCCTGCTGCAAGGCATCGGCACGATCGTCCAGCTCGGAGAGCTTGGCATCACGCTCCAGCACCTTCTCGACATTCGTGCGCATAATGTCCACGACCTGCAATATTGGGCAAGGGATTGAATTGGCCAGGCGTTCGATTATTCGATATGCTCGCTGCTTACCTCATCGACCTGGGCCTGCGTTTGCTGCAGTCGCTTTTGTGCCGCAATTTGTTGCGGATTGCGCGGTCCGCCCACAATTTCGCCGTCGGCGCCCTCGCCCGCCGGCGGGCCATCGGTTGGTGGTGCATCGACAGCTGCTGCAGCGTCCGCCCTGCGTATGGAGAGAGAGAGATAGATAGAGAGAGAGAGAGGAACATTAGTCATCCGACATAAGGATATTTGCCAAGTCTAATCAACTCCCCATGGAGCACTCAAATGAAATAAGTACGGGCTAGCTAGGGTTATTTAGTTACACATGATGTGCTTGCAACATTTACGAGATACATTTATATATATATATATATAATTAATGTGTGCTTGTGAGTTTTTGGGCAGAGTGCGCAAGTTCTAGCCGGACTAGTCCATAGAGCTGGGCACTTACGGTTCCTTATTTTTGTCTTTCTTGCCCATGTCTCGACTGTAAACAGAAAATCAAAATCATAAACAAAATTAAATACAAAACTCTTTCAAATCAAGCTTACATATTTTCGCAAAAAACCTACGTTCCTTTGCATGACTAAGCCAACTTGTGTTTAAGTTTATCGATTTTGTGGGAAAATCCACATGTGATGCGGCGGACATGGAGGAAACGGACACGGACATGACCGGACGGCAAAATGAAAGATCGACAAGAAAGATTCGCATTAACAATTCAAACTGAATAAATCGTTAATTTGGGTAACTATTTTTTTTTTTTGTATCTTTCTTTCCAGGCGAGCCCATGCGGCGTATACGTTATTGTTTGTCTGTGTTAGTGTGAGCTTGTGTGCGTGTAAGTGTGTGTGTGTGTACACAGTGAGTGCTCTTTTGCGCGAACACGTACGAATCAGAAAAACTGATATATCATTTTTTTTTTTTGCAAAAAATTAACAATAAAAAATGTTTCTTGCCAAAAAACAAATTCATTTTGAAAAATATTTAGATTTTTTTTTCAAATATATTGGCAAATTTCATATGATTTTTGACTAGAAGAATTGTTTGCTCGCTTGCGAAATATTTTTTGGGCTTAGTATTCAATTAATTGACCGGCTAAAGGCGAACTAAGGTCAGCTCAATGTTGTTGTTCGTTAATGCAGCGTTTCACTGTAGTTGCCTTTGTTTGCGCGTAACGTTCGAAAGAGAAAGAGAAATCAATAATTTCCATTTACTTACATTGCTTTCTGTTTGGTTCTGCTTCTTCTGCTTCTGCTTCTTCTTCTGTTGTTGTTGTTGTTGTAACAGCCGCTGCTGCTATTGTTGTTGTATTAATAAATTTGAACGTCGCCTAACGTCTCGGACTGTATGTGTCCGTGTCCGTGTCGTTCCGTGTACTTTTATGCACTTGCCCAAACGTCTTTCGGTTGAGAGCGCGTTGGTGGTTGCTGCCGGATGCCGGAGGGGGGCTCGGGTAGGCAGGCTGGCAGGCTGGCTGGCTGCAGGCGCAACTTTTGGCTATTCGTTGTTTTTGTTATCGCGCGCTCCTTCGCTCTCGCTCTCGCTCTCTCGTTCGCTGACCGTTACACTCGGGGCCTCGCTCTCTGTGAGCTTTTCCTCAATGAATTTGCGCTCAACTCTCGCCCTCAACGCACACTCGCACACAGACACACAAAACGGGAAATAACTGGCAGGCAGAGATGCGTGTGTGTGTGTGTGTGTGTGCGCGTGTGTGTAAGTGACTATGTGTGTGTGAGTATGTGCGGGTACCACTTGCCACGACAACCTTTTGCAGCAGCGCTGTGTGAAGGAATCCTCTGGCCCTTTTGTTCAAACTGTTGGTGGATAGAGTATAAAAATAGTTGCAACTATTTTTAGTATGCTTATTCGTTATGTTTATTCTATTGAATGTCGGCCTCAAATGCCTTAGCTTTAGTTACGCCCACAAAACACATGCACTTACACACACACACACACGCACACAACTTAACTAGAGTTTCTCATTTCACACATACTTATATATTTTGCAACAATTTTTAGTGCATATTTTCAGGCGCAACTGAAGCGAGTTTTTAGTTCTATTCAAATAGACTTTTGTATATGAAAAATTTCATTTGCCAAATTTGCACTGGCTTGAAAAAAATCAATGAAATTTTTACACAACACAATTTTTGGTATAAGTCAATTTAGGAGCTTTAATTGAACTATTTCGCAACTTTTGTTTGCAAGCCAAAGTCTATGCATTTGGGCTGTGTCAACACATTGTTTTGGTGTTAAAATGTAACTAAATAATAAATTATATACATTTGCGCAGCACAAAGAAAATTTTCACTTACGACGTTTTTTAGCCAACTGCGAAAACTTGCAGCTTTCCTAACTGTTATGTGTATTTGGGGAAAAAGCTCGCCCAATAAGGACGAGTTGCAAAAGCTTCGTGCTGTGTGTAAAAACTAACGAGTAGCTTTCGTCTTCTGGTCCTAACGAGTACAAATGCGATAGTTTGATATCTGGTTATAAATGCTATTTTACAGCGGCTTGCGAAACTTTGTCTGTATCCATACTCTGTACATTTTGAGACAACGTCCACGATTAACCTGTAAGCGCCTGTCGACTAAAAGCTGCTCCTCCACCAGCCCGGCTTGGGTCAACATGCTGCGCAGCTCTTGTTCCGTAAAGAAATATACCATGGTGCCATCGCCGCGCACATAGAAATTATCCTCCAGGCATTTGCCGCTCTTGAAGCGCAACTGCGCCAGATCGTAGCGTCCGTAATCCCGAAATACGAGCAGACCTCCAGGCTTGAGATAGCGATAGCAGTTCTCCAGCACATGCTGCATTTTGGAGGGCTCAATGGCCGACAGCACAAAGATCATGACGATAATGTCCTGGGAGTTCTCCTCGAATGGCACCTGCCAATGCTCCTGCGTGGCATCCATTACAAAGACCTCGCAGCGTTTGTCATCATACTGCGGCTGACTACGCAGGATTTCTATGGCACGTTCCGAGAAGTCACAGCCATATACCCGCAGCTGGGATTCGGTGCTGTATTGGAGTATGGGCAAAATGGTGTTGCCCACGCCGCAGCCCAGCTCGAATATGCTGCGCGGCTGTGAATGCTCGTTGTTCGCCATGGGCGCCAGTTCGGGAAACTCCGTGAACAGCCAGTGGCGGTCTTTAAAGAAACGATTATCGTGTATGCCATAGAACGAGTCCCAGAACTTGGGTGCATCCAATTGAAAGCGTGCCCGCTGATCTTCGCTCATTTTAACAGTTGAATTCTTCTCGACAGCCGCCTGGGCGGCTAGCTCCTGCTCCGCATCCCATTCCACGTGGTCCCTGTTGAGCAAATTTTAGAACAGTTGTTTCTTTTGAGTAACTATATTCGCATTTATACCATGCATTAAACTCGAACACCTCACGGGCATCGCTGAGAATACGCTCACCCGCGCCACTCGGCTTCTTGCGCTGGCGAGTGTGTTCCCAAGTTTTGCTGGCAAAGCATCGTGGCAGATATTTACCAGGCGTTGTGCTTAAAAACGTCGGCGTTATCCTTGAGCAGACGTGTGCCAAACTGTGGACGCTTCTCATTTTCATTTGAATCATCTAAGGGCTGACTTGTGTCGCTCATGTTACGTTTCCAATCGGTTTAATTCAGAAATCCACTTTGTCAACAAATAACCGCGTTGCGTCTAAGAACATATGGCGCGAAAAGTGGCCAGACTGTTGCAAGTTGCTGGCATGTGGCAACACCGGCTTGTGTATATGTGTTATCGGCTGGCCTCCACTTGCTATCGGTTAGTATAACAAAACCGCAAAATAATTTTTGTTGTATGCGTTGTAGTTGACTGCAGCAAACTGAAATATATAAATAATCCAGGCATAAAAAGCGCCAAAATTGTAAATTAAAGAAAAATAATCAGCAACAAAAGTTGATTGTTGTGTGCATTGCAAAAGAAAACGTTTCAAAATGATGAACGAGGCTGCCGCACTGGCTAACATGATACCCTACGACACAATTGGACTCTACGAGCAGCCCAAGCCCCGATTCATCTTCAAGATGCCGCGCGTGGTGCCCGATCAGAAGTCCAAGTTCGAAAGTGACGAACTCTTTCGGCGATTGAGCCGCGAAAGCGAAATCCGCTATACGGGCTATCGGGAGCGCAGCATCGAGGAGCGTCAGGTGCGCTTCATGAACGGCTGCCGCGAGGGGCACACCGAGACGAGTTTCGTGGCTTCGGGCACAAATCTGCAGCTGGTCTTCAATGCCAATCAGAATCCCTATCTGCACGACAAGGAGTGCGACTTCGACAAGGAGCACGGCAAGGTGCACATTAAATCGTATTTTATCATGAACGGCGTTTGTGTACGCTTTCGCGGCTGGCTGGATCTGGAGCGCTTGGATGGCGTTGGCTGTCTGGAGTACGATGAGCGCAGGGCCATGCACGAGGATGCGATATTGCGCGACCAGATCGATCGCTATAATCAGCGCCTGCGCGAATTCGAGGACACCAAGCGTGCCTATCGCGACAATCGCCAGGACGAGATGGAGGCAGTGCGACGTGGCGTCGCCTCCGGCGGCATTGGCGTCGGCGCCAGCATGTGGCGACGTTAGTTGGACTTTTGGACGGCAACGACGCCGTCCCAGCACCAGCAGCAGCAACAGCAGCAGCATGAGACTCAATTCGCAAATACTCAATACTTTATGGAAAACTGAAGAAATGCTCCCAAAAACCAAATGCGGACACGGATACGGCTACGGCTATGGATTCGATTCGATTACGTTTAGATTCGCTCGAATAATGCTCCTCTAGACTTAGTTTTAGCACTTAGTAAATTACTTAACGTATTCTTGTATGGTATTAAACATAACATTTTAATGTGAATTTATATAGTACTTAGTTAAATACTTACACATTTACACATAAATATAAATATATATATATGTATACATGTATTAATATATATTATATTTATATAATACACAATAAACTTACGCATAATAATTCCGGTATTTCCATGATGACGCAGAATGACGATGATTATTAATTTATGATTTTATGCCCATTTATTGGCGCTGATAAAAAAGAATGGAGTTTAAGATTTCTATTTTCCTTTGAATAAAGTCTGCTAGAAGCAAGCGCTTGCCTGTCTTAGCTTGGCATAAATATTCATCTTCCGCAAGTTAGAAAATTGAATATACAAAAGTTTGTATTCAACTTGAATTATTCCATTTGCGGTTCACGACCGCAAAGATCTGCTTTAAAGCTATAATTATTTTTAATTTTTAATAATATTATATATTTAATATTTGAGGCTAATGTGCCGCATTCGGCTCAAACGGATAAGCACTTGGATTGGCATACAAACAGGGTGGAAAAATAGTTAACTAAGCCTTTCAATTGTGTATTGCATATACATATATTATATATTAATGGATACTTTATAGACATGATTAAAACTAGAAGAAACATTTAATGGGTGCGCGTGTGTCCGTTTAACGGAATTGCAATGTGGAGATGCGCAAACCGATGCAATCCTTGCCAATTTGACTGACCTCGCAGACGGCGCAAATATTGCCCTTGTATTGGGTATCGTAGGCGCTGCCGCAGAAGGGGCAAGTCACCTCCGGTTTGCCGCGATAGAGCGGCTTCCAGCTGATGGCGCAGATATTGAACGGATTGAACTCCTCGTACGCCAGCTGATGCTCATCGATGGGATTCACCTCGCAGGCTTGCAAGATTTTACGCACCTGCTGCGCCACCTCCGGACGCGGCGCCAGCTCCAGCAGACGGCGCGCAAATGATGCCGCCGTCTTGTAGTTCTTTAGCTTGAAGAACATGTTCAGTGCGGTGCGCAGCGTCAGTATCTGATGAACAGGCTGGAGCTTGCAGTGCGTAAAGTAGGCGGCCATCTCACACAAACGCTTCTGCTCCTCCAGCGTCGACTTGGGCATGCCCTTGCGCACGGTCTCCATTTTCAGACCCACAATATACTCCGCGCAGATCTTGAGCAGCTGCTGCGCCTCGGCTGTGTCCAGCTTGGTCTCGACCACCAGTAGCGGAATACTCATCAGTATGGAGTGGAACTTCTCGATAGCCTCGCCGAATTTGCCCGATGTGGTCAGCTGGTAGCCCGCCTGGAGGCGCGACACCAGCTCGTTCAGCTTAATGCCCAGCGCGGGACGCTGCAGCTTCGGATTGGTCTCAGCGAAATTGCGCAGTGGATGACCGCTGAGCGACTGGAGATTGGGATTAGCCGTATAGCTGGTGCGCGAGCAGGCATAGTTCTGCAGGAAGAGCGTTTTGAAGGGCTTAAAATTGACCACGCCCAGCTGATCGTTGAGCAAACGGAAGGCGCTGTTAAAGGCACCCGCCTTGACATGATCCAGCACCAGCTGCGAATTGTTGGCCCAATGCTGTGCCGGCGATTGACCCTTGTTCGGCGCCGCATAATAGTTGCTGTCCAGCGCCGAGGCCTTGATCTTGGAGGCCAGCTCAATGGGCACCACCAGATCATCATCGCCCACATCCCAGCCGCCGCCGCCGGCGCCTTCCTCCTGGGCCTCGTCATTGCTCAAGGCATCGTGCATCTCCTCATCGCCGTCATCATCCTCACCCAGGCCCAGATCTGCATCGGCTCCCCAGCCATCGCCGCCGCCATTGTGCTCGTCCAGCAGCGCAGCATCCGCATTGATGTTGAGCGCTTGGCGTGCAGTGATGCTGCCGCTGGCCCGGGTGACCATGGCACCCTCAAAGAAGCCCTTCGACACGGACAGCAGCGGCCAGTTGGTCTCCAGCTGCTGTATAGGCACAGGCGGCTGCAGCAGCTGGGCATTGGGGTTCACCTCCGGCAATGTGCTGCCCTCGGCGCTAATGGTGGCGCCCAGAGTCTCCGTCAGCTCATCCAGGCCATGGGTGGCCGCTGTGAGATAGGCCAGCGACAGCTGTCCACAATTCTTGAGAATGCTGACGCGTTCCTTGACATCGCCCAGGAGCAGGGCGCCCTGGTACTGTGCGGATACATCCTTGCGTATTTCGGCAATTTTATTCATACGCTTCAGCTTGTCCAGATTGCCGGTGATCAGATAGAGGAAGCTCAGCTTATCGAAGTTCTTGGTGCGCTGATAGCACATCTCGACCACCTGATGATTGCCCTGCAGCAAGGCGGCCTGGCCCAGCCGATCCCAGCAGTCCTTGTCGTCCAACGCTTTGGCCGCCTGCAAGGCAATCTCAATGTTGCCGCACTCCAGGGCCAAGCCGAAGCGCGTCTTCTCGTCCTTGACAAAATGCAGCGCCACCTCCGGATAGCCCTTCTGCTGCAGATACGCAATGATGCTCTGGCCCACGAGCCGGGCATTGCGCACCATGTGCAAGACCTCGTCGTATTTGCGCTGAATAAGCGCCAGCTTGAACTTGTATTCCGTGGGATCGATGTGCAGGACACGGGTGCGACACTCGCGATCCAAACAGAACACCTGATTGCCCTTGACGCGCGTCAAATAGATGGGCAGATCCAGGGTGCGTATGATGCCATGATCTCCATTGGTGATGGCATATTTGATGTGATTGCTTGTCGTATAGATGAACACGCCGGACTCGTCCCAGGCGCCCGATTTGACGCGACAATTCTCCTGCACGGTGCACAAATACTGCAGCCGGCGATCGCAGATGGTAACCGAATGCTTGCATAGCAATGCCACCAGCGACATGTCCGGCGACCAGACCACATAGCGGCACTTGGCCAGCTTGATGCTGCCGACGGAAACCAGACGCTGCACCTCGTACAGGGTCACATACTCGGGATCGCGTATGAGCAGCATGCCTGTGCCGGCATAGAAGATCTCCTCACAGAATGTGGGTATCTTTTTGGTCACCTCGTTCTTGAAGTTCTTCACCACCAGCTGCTGATTGCGATCGAGCACGGCGAAACGATTGCGTGCCACCCAAATGGCCGTAATGCCGGAGCTGCGCTTGCTGTCCGATTCATTTTGTCGGTCGCTCTCGCTATCCTTGGGGATTTGGCACAGATCATAGGTGCTGTTCTCCAGATTGTTGGTGCGCGTGCAGATCAACACCGCATTCAGTGCGGGATTGTAGGACATGCTGTAGACGGGCGACTTGCCGGGCCGCAGCTGCATCACCACCGTGTCCTTGGTCGTGGTAAAGTCCAGTTTGCGCAAGAAGCGATCCTTCACGTAGTACAACATGTTGCCATGCACCGCATAGGCAGGACGCTCACGCTCCAGCTTGAAGACCACCATGCCTGCAACCAAGTGCATCAAATGAAGAGTTGAGCTGGAAACGTAATCTTTTGCTACTCACCCGCATCGTGGCCGGCAGCAAACAGATTGAGCGTGGGGTGAGCTGCCATAATCCAGAAGCGCTCGTTGTCACGCCGGAATGTGAACAGGCACTGGCGCTTGGTCATGTCCCAGACGCGTATGCTGCGATCCTCGCCGTTCGAGATGATCAGATCCTGGCGTGGATGGAATAGCACGCAGGACACATTGTTATAATGGCCACGGCACGTGTCCACCTCCCAGGCCTTGTATTCGTTCATGCGCCACAGCTTCACCAGGCGATCATCGGCGCCGGACACAATCAGCGGCAGCGTTGGATGGAAACTGGCCCAGTTGACGCCGCGATCGTGACCCTCTAGTACATGCTTGACCACTGCATCGGCCTGGCCAAACAGATCTGTGGCGCCCGGATGGCCCTTCAGGTGCTCATCTAGTCCACCGGGACCGGGTGCCACATTCTTTTTACGCAGTCCGGATATGTCCCAAACACGCACCGTCTGATCCAGCGAGGCGGACACAATTTGATCCTCTGTCGGATGGAATTGGGCGCACATCACATAATGATTGTGACCGGTGAGCACACAGATGCAGTTGCGCGACTGCCAGTTCCAGATGCGTATGGTCTGATCATCGGAGGCGCTCAAGATCCACGGATACTCGTGATGAAAAGCGACTGTGCGTACATAATCCAAATGCGCTAGCAGCGTGAAAATGCAGCGACGCTGTTTATAGTTCCACACCTTGATCTTGTAGTCATCTCCGCCGGACACAAACAGCGGCATCTGTTGATGAAAGGCCACACTACGCACGGGTCCGTCATGCTCATCGAACTTCTCCAGCAAAGTGTGCATGCGATAGTCCCACAGCTGGATGACGCCGCTGTGCAGACTGGTCAGGATCCAGGGGCGTTTTGGGTGA
Organism: Drosophila virilis; assembly: GCF_030788295.1. Taxonomy (NCBI): domain Eukaryota; kingdom Metazoa; phylum Arthropoda; class Insecta; order Diptera; family Drosophilidae; genus Drosophila; species Drosophila virilis. The sequence continues at coordinate 3,962,826 of NC_091545.1, forward strand.
AACGAGAGACCCTTGACGCGAGCCGACTTCGACTCGAAATTGGTCAACATGTTGGCAAAGTCTTTTGTTTTTCCTGCTGCCGTGGCGATGTCTCAGTTGTAGTCGGCTTTTCCTTAACGTACACTTAAACAGCCTGTGGCACGTACTTTTCTGTGTAAAGTTATACAAAAACACTCGTTAGTATTTAGAGCACGATATTAATTAATAAATAAACATATACAAGCAATTTATTTAACTATTTCACGCAAAAACACACACCAATTATACGAAATTTTCAAGTGACACGTCAATTGTCTTCTTCTTTTCTTCTTCACTGCCGGGGCTGCCAACTCACGAGAAAAACAGCTGCACCTATCGATAACTGCTATTCGATAGCAAATACATTTATCAAATATCGATACGATATTCGCACAATTTTGTTTACAATTTTGTGGTTTGTAAAATGTAAAAATAAATTGAAAACAAAATGACGCTGGCACATCGCGCGCTCTTTACATGGTTCATTGTTTTGGTGTTCCTAATACTGCTCTGCTTGCGGCTAGATCCTCGCACCACCTGGAACTGGTTTGTCACCTTCACGCCGCTCTGGTTCTTCGACTGCATTTTAATTATTTACGTGCTAATCAAATTTATACGCAAATGGCGCAACCTGAACCGCCTGACTGATCTGCTGTCCCTCTACAAATGGAACATTGCCGGCGTGCTGCTAACAATAACGTCCCAGGTAATGATATGCATGACCCTGGAGTATCCACAGCAGATACCCATCTATGTGACCATGGCGCCGCTCATCCTGCTGCTCTCCACGGCCATTGTCTATGTGGGCGGAAAGCTGAGGCGGCGCGAAGGCTGGCTGCATTGAAAGGAACACAGCAACATGCTACACTTATCTCTATATATATTTATGTATTAAGTCTAAATGTAATTCACATTAAAAATGTAAACAAAAAATGCCAACGATTGCCTAAAAGCCGTATTTGCTTTGTGTGGCGCGACGGGTTTGCCTATTGGCCGACCACATGGCCTGCAGCTCGGCCTCGTTGGCCTTGGCCTTGTGGGCCAAGTAGGTGATTTGATGCTTGCGCCTTGTGCCCGCCACGGGCTCCTCGTCCGTCAGCACGCCCGTTGGCTGGAATGTGGTGGCCGATGCCAATGCCGTGCGCATCCATTCCTCACGATCGGGCAGCACTTGAGAGCCGACAATGTCAATCACCTGCATTTCCTTGGCCTCCTTGCGTCGCCGTTTGGCATTCTTGCCCACCAGCGCATCCATGGCCTCTGTGTTCAATTGCTGTTCCTGGTAACGCTGCTGTGCCTGTCGCAGCTCCTCCGCTTGCAGGTGTGCCTCCTCCGTCTGCTCGTCGGCAGCCTGACGCTTTGTCTGTTCCGACGACAAGTATTTGTGGCTAGCCTCAACCATTTTGGCTGCTCGCTTGGCCACCAGGGCACTGATCTCGTTGCTGCTCACCTCCGGCAGCTGCTGCTTGCTGTTCAGCGAAAAGAAGTCACCAGCATTATCCATATCCTCGTCGTCTTCACTGTCGCTGACACTGACCAGCGGCGCAGTCGGCTTGGCACTGTTGCGGCTCTTTGAATGCTTGCCGGGCGGCGCTTTAAGGCCATCAACTGCTTCGGTATTGTGTGCGGCGCGTCGTTGTTTAACAGTATCCGGCACGAAAGCTGGCGCTGCATTGGCTTGTTGGGCAGTATTACTGGCCTTCGATGCAGGCGGCGGACCATTGTACTCCGGTTTGGCTGCCACGGGCTCAGATTTTCTGGCGAAATCCCGCTCAGACTTAGCCTGCGGCAAAATGCTCAGCAAGCCGCAACCCTTTGTGGACTTGACATGCGTATGCCTGCCATTTAGCTTCGCCGCCTGCTCCTTGTCCACGTCGGCGAACTCCCTCAGCGAAGGTATGCTGATCTTAACGCGTCCCCTGACAGCAGCTGCAGGCGCCGCTTCGCTACCTGCGGGCGGCACTGCCTTTTTGTGCAAAAACTCATCGTCCAATTCTTCGATGATAGCTGCTGTTTTCACAGAATGCCTCGGCATGGGCAGCTTGGCAAATGCCTGGGTCACATGCTCATCTGCCTGCTGCGCGCCATCCTCCGCGTCTGGCGTTGGCGCAGCGGCTACTTTGGGCTTGGGTAGGGCTAGCGCTAGCCGACCAATACTGGTTGGCCTTAACTCCTGTAAAGACACTTCCTGCGGTATAAAGTCGTCATCGTCATCGCTAATATGTCCATTGCTTGCATTTGTTTTCCGTTCGGTTGCCCCGTTTTGGATGGCTGTTGGTGGCTTTAGTAACTGCACTTGTATGCCCGCAGAGTCTTCCTCAATATCCGATTCCTCATCACTACTCGCAGCGTATGCAACCAGCGACATAGTTAAATTAAAATTCTTTTAATGCTCAGCGAAATTCACAAATTTTGATATGCGTTGCAAATGTTTCTTAATATAAAATGTCAGCTGTTCGTTGAAACGGGGCACCCTGTGTCAAGTGTTGCCACAATTTGAGCGATGTTGTTGGCAACATGCTGCTGGCAGGGTAATAAAACAGTATGGCAATGCCAGGCAAATGGTCTGTTAAAATTTGAAAATTTCATCAAACCTCTTAATTGGAAACTATTTGTAGAAGTTTAAATACCTGGCAGCAGGTAGTGCGGAATATTTAATTATGACAGTAGCTGCAGCTGTTTAAGCTGATCATAAAACTATAAAATGTAGGTAAATATCGCTTAACTTGCCCATATAAATAACATCCTCGAGTTAACCAAGCATCAGTATGAACTTGCGCATCGAGCTGTTAAGAGATCCGAACATGCATCATCATCAGAATCTTGGAGATGCGGCTGCCTTGACGGGCATGATGCCGCCGTACGAGACAATGGCTCTCTACGAGCAACCGAAGCCGCGTTTCATATTCAAAATGCCGCGCGTTGTGCCAAATCAGAAATCCAAATACGAGTTGGATGAGCTATTCCGACGACTCAGCCGGGAGAGCGAGGTGCGCTACACCGGCTACCGAGGACGGGCCATTGACGAGCGTCGCATGCGTTTTGTCACCGACTGTCGCAAGGGTTATGCAGAGCTCTCATTCGTGCCCACGGGCACCAATCTGCAGCTGTACTTCAATGCCAATCATAATCCGTATGCCCAGGAGCAGGAGTGCGATTTTGACAAGGAGCGCGGCAAGGTACACTTGCGCTCCAGTTTCATAATGAATGGGGTTTGTGTGCGTTTCCGTGGCTGGTTGGATTTGGAACGTTTAGATGGCGTCGCCTGTCTGGATTTTGATCAAGCACGGGCTCAGCAAGAGGATGCACAGCTGAGCGAGCAAATTGAGAGCTATAATCAACGTATGGCCGACTCGAAGCGTATTTATGCGCATACGCCTCCACAGGATACTATACGGCGCGGCCCACCGGGTCCGGGACCAGTTACTGGACCGCCAATGGGCTGGTAAAACTAGCCTGCTGGATTCAAACTAATATAAATGTTTGTAAATTGAGATTTAGTCTTATAAAATAAAAAACTATTTACATTGAGCGAAAAAGGACGATGCTTCGGAGTCCCAAGGACTTGCTGTGCGACTTCTAATGCATAGAAGCATGAGAATTATTATCAGGTTGAAATTGGCGCAATTTCAGTACAACATGTATTTTTAACATTTTTTTGATCCGGCAACGCCGCATAATTAAATCTAGCTATCGATATACAAAAATGGCTTATATCGCTTCAAGTGTCAGTGCAACTCTGGGCTTCAATTCTATGAAGCTTTCAATTTGTGCATTTGTGAATTCCCCTGAGTCACGTTAATAGCGATCCGTGGAAAAGTCAAGTATAGAAATATGTCTTCAGAGGACCAAGGCAGTTATACAAAATCGGTTGGCCAACGAATTTGTTACACATGGACACTCAAACTGAATGCATTAACTGACCTAAGGTCTAAACGTGTTTCAAGGCACTTTCCAGATTATATGGAAAATATTACCCAGTTTTATTTAGAAGCCTTTTGGGAGGGAGATTACCATTATGGAAATATGTATGTATCCCTACGAACTGTTTGCAAAAGTGACTGTATAAATAAAACCAAATACGTCAGCATTAATATATTAAATCGTGAGAAAAAAAAATCCGAACTTCTTAAATTATCTGATGATTGGAAAATTAATATGGGAAATATGCCTCCGAATTGCTATTTGGTTAATAACACACTTACAATAATCTGTGAGATCTTTGTGATGAGCCCCGTAGACAAGATTATGCCAATCGAAGTTCCCAAATGCAAATTACTCGAAGATTTGGCTGCGTTGTTCGATACAAAGAAAAACTCAGATGTAACAATGTGACAAAGGACCAACAAGAGATACCAGCCCACAAGGCCATCCTAACAGGTAAAAATAACAGGTATAATTAAATGAAATCCGTTGCCAACAAATGCAATGTTCGCAGCACGCAGCGAAGTCTTTGCGGCCATGTTTAAGCATCCAATGGAGGAGAATCGCTGGAATTGTGTTACGATAAACGACTTCGATCACGACGTTCTCATGGAAATGCTGCGTTTCATGTACACGGGAGAGGCACCCAACTTGGCAGACATGGTTGAGAATCTGCTGGCAGCTGCTGAGAAGTACGGGCTGGACAGACTAAAGGCAATGTGCTTGAAATACTTAAGCGATAAGCTGTCCATTGAAACAGCTGCCATCACGTTAAAGTTAGCCGATCTTTATAATGTGAAAGATCTTCAACTCAATTCAGTTCAGTTTATTAGAAATCATGCAGCAAGTGTAGCTAATACGGCCAACTGGCAGAATTTGATTACAACAGATAAATATTTAATATTAAATGCATTTTGTGAGCCAAAAATTTTGTTGCAATTAAATGACGAATCCAAAAATGAGACTTAAATGTTATCACATGAATTAATTTACAAATTGAAAAAGCCTTTCCCCTTTCTTAAAGAAAAGGGCTTTTTACTTGAATCAAATCTCAACATTATTCACATCCATCTGTTATCATACAAATGTTCTATAAACAATTTTGAATATCTTTAGTTAACCTTGACATGTTTATTATGTTGGAGTAAAAATAAAATGTATTAGAATAAGTAGAAAGTCTTGTTTTGAAGAATATCCAACTTAAAAAAGTTCGTTTTACTAGTTTTTTGTCACCTTCAGTTTAGGAAATCTTCATTAATTTAAGTTCCAAATATTGGGGAACTTTATGTGAGTGTTGAAGGTGTTTTTGCAGCCCTGTTGTCATTGCTTCATAAGGGTTGATGCTCGGGGTCTTTGGCCTTAATTACACCAACTCCCAATGGCCACCACCCCAAAACTCAACCCAGCTGTTACCTCTCCCTCTCTCTATCTCTGTCTCAGCGGTTTTGGTCTGAGGGCGCTTTTTTTTGCAGAGAGCCCAACATAACAACCCATTTGCCGCTCTCTCTCTCTCTCTCTCCCTCTCACCTGATCTCGGCAGCAGTTACGAGAGAGCATATCGATTTTCTGGCATTCGGATGCTGCTGAAAGAAACTTTGCAACTGCGTCGACGGTTCGATTTGTTTTTCAGCCACAGTCAGAGTCTCAGTCTCATTTCGAACGCGTCTGTGCGGGCATATAGAAGAGAGATAAACAGGCAGACCGACTGGGAAGGCGAAACAGAAACAATTTTCATAAAATTATACATACCACAAAGTGTTTTAGCACAAACATTCAAAAAATTTTGTATAATTTTTGTGTTTTGTTCGTTGTTTTTCGTACTTTTGCTGCGTTCACGAACACAAAAAAAAAAATAATAAAAAAAAAAAGCTGCGACGTGCGCTAAAATTAGCGACCGGTGTATTATAGGGTGATGTATGCTGTATGAGTCCCAGTCCCAACTGGCTACGCCCCGCCCCTCAGCCGCCTGGGCCCCCGCCCCCCAGCCGCCTCTGAGCAGAGAAGCGCGCCCCAAATTGCTGACATTTGTGAATTATACATATTTCAAATAGTATTTGTGCAAATGATGTGCTCAAGATTGCCAGCAATCGAGTAAACATAGCAAAATTATAATAAATATTTGGAAGAGCAGCACAAAAACGTGAAGTGAAAAATCAATCGATACGCGTGGAAAACAAGGACTATTGACACAAAATGCCAGCCTCAAATACGATTGTGCTGAGGAGTCTATCCATATTGTTGGGCCTGTTCTTCATATTTGTGGGCACGCTCAAGCTGACGCCGCACATCAGCAAGGATCTGTACAAGGATCTGGTGAGTGAAAAATCGATGCACATCGTTTGTTTACTGCACCTCCTATCGATAGCTAGTTGTTAAGTGTTGTTGGTAAACTAACAAAAGAGTGTTAGACAATTATTGCAGGTCTTAGAGTTAGGCTTTAGCAGAGAGGCGAATAAAGAGAGAGAGCAAAGAAGTATATAACGGCTTGCGTCGGCTTTTCGGGAGCGCCATCGCTCTCTCATTGATTTTTCGCTGCGAGAGAAAAAACAAAAAAAAAAAAAACAAAACAACCACCATTCCAAAAGAAAATACAATTTCACATTGTTATCCTGCCAATCGGCGCTCTTATGTAAGTGGGTCATCGCATTTTCTTTTAGTAAATACAAAAGCTGAACTATATTTTATACGAATCGCATTTAAGCAGGAGACAAGGGTTTGAATACCCGGCTCGTGTGGGGATAATATTTTTTTTTAAGCTTCGAAGTATATCGAAAACTGATAATAAACATAAAACTATTTTCGCAAATCACATGTACGGAAATTCTTATAAATATGAATAATATACATATACAATTAGTTGCACCATTGAACTCGACCTCGTCAATGCCAGGCATTAGCCTTCACAAATACAAATACACAAATACGCAATGATCTTCAGGAATATACACATACATATGTATATGTGTATGTATATCTATACATATGAGCACGCAAATAAGTTTTTACTTTCCAACACTTTGCACAAGTATTTCTTTTTTTTTTCTATGACGGAAACTATGCAGAGCGCACTCTGGACTACAAATTGTTTATATATTTCATATATATTCTATGATAAAGAAAAAGTGTGTTCGCGTGGGCGAACATTTTGTTTTGTAATTTATGTTTGTTTGCACATGAACTTACCCGGCGTTGTTCGGCTCACTGATTTCTAACGGAGCTAAGCTCTTGTGTATTATTTTGCTATAAACAATGTCCCGTTCTTTTCGCTATATGAAGCAATATAATTAAACGAATTTATCTATTGGCATTGATACCGCGCAATTAAACTTTCAACACGAGTTTTCTTGGCTTCTTGGTAAGGTATTTAATTTAGAAATAAATATGTATGTATGCATATAGCCAAGCGCTGTTGCAATGCCGAAACATTTATAATTACAGCATCGCGCATTAAAGGCACTTGGCAAATGCCAAACAAAATGTGAGTGTGTATGACAAACACGTTTGGCTTTCCTTTTTATTTATTTAAAAATAAACATATTGCCCGTGCCCAATCACAGGGCGCGTCTCGAGTACTTGGAATGGAATGGGAATACTTGCCTCGGTAAATAAGTTATCAGGCAATTATTAACATGGCAGACAAAGATTCAAGTCCTAGTTTGGTGGCCAATTATATATATATATATATTTTTTGGTTATATAGATGAAATTTAAAAGTCAAATTCCATTCAAGCTAGAATAAGAAGGTTTCTATACACTTTACTTGATATGGTGAAAAAAAAAACAACAACAAATTAGTGTAACCAAACTTATCAAAGACAAAAACCTTAAAATGTATCAGTTTCTGTGCTGCCAGATCGCCACATATTATTTTCAATTAAATTAAATAAAATGTAATTTTAATTTAGCTTTAATTTTCCATTGCAGCGCACAGAGTATGTGAAATATGCCAAGGTATTTCCATTGACGGCGCTGTTCGGCGTAAAAATACCCTCGAAATGGTATAGACGAACCGTTGGCATACTGGAAATTGTTTGCGGCCTGGCCATGGCCCTAATACCCTATCGTAAGTACAGCAATTGGATTTAGATAATTATTTAGATAATCCAAAGCTCGTTTAATCACAGATAAAATCAAGAATGTGGCGAATGTGCTGCTGTTGCTGCTGATGCTATTGGGCATCTATCAGCATTGGATGGTCAGTGATCCGTTCGAGCGCTCCGGACCCGCGCTGGTGTTCACGTTCATGCTGGGCGGCCGTTTGGTTGTCTGGTATCAGACCAGCCGCAAGGAGGCAGCCGAACTGGCGTCGGTCAATCCGCCGCAAGCGAATGGCCTCAAACAGGAATAAATGCTGCCGGAGAGTACGAGAACATATTTAGTCGAATCTAAAAAAAGAATCAACTTATAGTCGCACCTGTAAACAGCTTTGTTTTAGCACAATTAGTTGAATATCGCGAGCTCAAATTGGCGCCCTTAAATACAATATACATACATATATATACATATTAACGAAATAACACACTCATTTCTAGTTATAAATTAAATGAACAATTTTTATAGAGTAAACGAAATTGAAATTGGAGTGTTTTTCTTTTTAAGTTTTTTTTTTTTCACTTTGGTGCCAAATAATAGAATACATACTCGTACAATATATATATATAAAGAAATAATATACACATAAATTAATTGCGAAAGTGTTCAAGTTATAAATTAATAAACGAGTTAGAGTATATAGCAATAAAGACAAAGACCAGAATAATACAAAAACATAAATAAATCCCTTCAAAAAACACGGCACTCGTGTTGTTGTTGTCGCAGCCAACAATGCCTATGACATTTTAGCAACAATTTTAATAAATTTTTGAATAACTCATATTCAATACATAATGTTTCAACAATTATTCAACATCGGCCGTTGGTTGTCGTTTTTGTTTTCGTAAGCAGCTTGCAATTGCCAGCAAATAGTTGAGATTATTAAATATGCGCGTGCTCCAAGCTTTAACTGGATTCAACTGTGTGGGATTAGTGTCTTATTTGCGTATCTATTCGGAACCTGTGCTCAGCAGCTTCAGCGCCTTCTGCAGATACTCCACCGCGCTCTTCACATCGTCATAGTTGAGCGAGCTGCCCGCATATTTGCAATACTTTTGTGCGGTTATCATTTGTTCAGCGGTTATTTGGACGCCGGCAACTGGGACAATGGGCGTGTAAATGGCTGCGTTTGGCTGCTCTGTGGGCACATATGGCTCAAAGCCACCGGGCTTCTCCTCATCCACTGGTGGACTCGGCAATTTGCTTGGATTCTGCAACACCTCCTCGGCTGTGGGCGGTGTTACTTGTGGTGCTGGGGGCGTAGATGGCGTAACGGGCTCCACATTTTCGGACTTGAATTCAGCAGCTCCATCTTCGGTCGGCGTTACGTTAGAAGCGCCATCATTGCTGCCTCCAGCTAGATTATCGCCAGCCAGCTCCGAAGATTCGTCGTCGGGAAAGGGACCAGGTATCGGGGTTTCGCCATTCTTCAGGCAATTGTGTATATAGGCGGCCTTGTACTTGGCGTACTTGCGATTGTGCAGCGCCTCCTCGCTCAGCTCACCAAAGGTAAGCAGTATGTCATAGAGCACACCGCTGGAATAATACGCCTTGACGACGTTTCTGCAAATACAGCAAGGATTAGAGACGGTGGAATGAGTTAATAAGTGAACTTTCACTTACTTGCCAAAGTTCTCCTCGCGATCCTGCTTGTCGGCATAGAGAAACAGCTTGAGAGCATAGTTCTCAATGTGTGCCTGAGCAGCAATGTCGTTGGTCAGCGCCTCGTTGTCGGCATGTTGCTTCTTCATTTGCTCCAACCAATCCATAATAGCTGTTGGCCGCATCAAAACAAACGCAAACAATGGATGAGTCATAGTTCTGAAGAATATGTATTTAGGCACGTAATCTCAATATGCGCTTACCTAGCAGCAGTTTAGTCTCTTCGGCGCTCTGTGTAGATGCCTTTAGGCCAACTTGCAGCGCACTTTGTAATTAATTAAACAAAAAATTGTTATTTCGAGTTTTCTTTGGAACGTAAGGACTGGGATTTACTTACTAGAGTCTTGCCCAGTAGGCTATGACAACGTCACGCGAATCGTGCTCCTGCGCCAACTTCAGAAAATGTTGTATGGACTTCAATGTCGGCGGACATGGTGGAAACTCCATCTTTGAAGTGCAAATAAAATTGATTTCCAAAAAATTCTATGAAATTCCAATGAACGCAGTAGAATTTATTGTGATTGACAGTGTTGCCTTATAAAGACAAAAGATTTATTTACAAAAACAGTGCGACCGTTTGACGTAAATATTATCAGACTTAAGCATTTGGCAACACTGGCAGCGAATGGCTTACCCAAAGCAACTACAGGTAAAATTACTCAGTCTTTAAACACCGCTGCTACCAAACGGTTAGTAGTTCAGATGGTCAATACATTATTGTCGTATGATGTTATCAATATTAATTGCCGTACTTTGCACTTTAACCCACATCTTATATATGCAGCAAACTAAACTTTTAATTACACTTTATCCCTAACAGCTGCAATATGGCAATTTCTAAGCCGCTGTACTCGCTCTTCGGCAGCTATTTGGAGCAGCTTTTCAATCATCCCGTGCGCACGAAATCCTTAACAGCGTAAGTAGAGAGGAGGGGCTATCTTCACTTATCAGCATTTAACTAAATTTCCGGCAGCTGCTTCTTGGCCACCTCGGCGAATGTCACCTCCCAGCGGCTGGCGGGCGCCAAGAAATTGAACCAGCACAGCGTCTTTGCGTATGGTCTGTTTGGCCTCCTCTTTGGAGGCACTGTTCCGCATTATTTCTATCAAACTGTGGAGCGATTGTTCAGTCATGATTTACGCTTTAGGAAGTTCTTTCTGTTCCTGTCGGAGCGGTTAACGTTTGCTCCGTTTTATCAGCTGCTTTCACTGTATTTCCTTTCGATATTCGAGGTGAGTCTCTTGATTTATGAGCCGTGAACTGTTTCAAGCATTCTTCTTCCTTCTGGCAGGGCAAATCGCACAGCACCGCAGTTGAGAACCTGCAGAAGCTCTACTGGCCCGTGTTGCGCGCCAACTGGCAGTACCTGTCGCTACTTGTCTATCTGAATATAGCCTATGTGCCGCCCATGTTCCGTACACTGACCACGGGCATCATTTCCTTCATCTGGGTCGTCTATATGGCACAGAAGCGTCGCCGCTTCCAGGAAAAACAAGCAGCTGCCAGGTCCACATAGACATAGCATTCCATGGCACCCATCTTTTGCTATCTATAACTATGTATATGCATATATATTAACACGCTCAGTGCAGATTACGCTGGACTCTTTTTTTAAACGCTTTATCTGGCGTCTCAAAGGTTTCGAACCGGGAACAATAATTGCTTTAACTGTTTAAGTAAATTGAAACTATATATACATGTGTACAGTACACTTAAGATTAGAGAGAAATAAGAACACCTTACGGCCTTGTAAATTTGAAATACCTTAATTGTTTTTTATCCTATGTACAATGAAATTAATGCATTTGAAATGGCAACAAATAATATTTATTTAAAAGCTAGCGAGTAATCCAATTATATTCGAGTATTGTTGGCCTTATATCATGGCCGTGTGTCTACAATATCATTTAGCTAATAAATTCAAAGAAATGGCCTAAATCAAACTTTACAACTTAATCTCGAAGGGAATGTGTCTAAAAAAGAATTCTCTTAGCTTAAGTATCATATAGGGCATGGTTTAGTTTTGCCTATTGCGACTATATATATATAACTGACTAGGGTTGGGGGGGTTTCCGGCTGACTTACAGTTCGCCGCACATTTTGCGCAGCGAATCTGTTAACACTCAGAAGGCTATTGCCGATGGACTTCGACTGTTGTGCATCGGCGTGCCGGCGATGGGTGTGCAGGGCGAGCTGGCGCGACTGAAGCAGCTGGAGCAGCAACTGGAGGCATCGTTGTCCACATGATCATGATCGCCATCGCCGTTGTTAATACCCTCTCCGGACGCCTTGTGGTGATGATAGGGTATCGGCCGCTTGCGCGCGCTGCAAACAACAATAAATGACAAGATTAGATAGCGAACATGTTTTGCATAGAAACTACAATAAAAAAATGTTATATGGTTAAAACTTACCAAACTGAAAAATTGCAATCAACAGAAATCATAAACTAAATCCTTTTCGGAAAAAAAATATAAAGAAAAATTATATAAAACTTGGCATTGACATAATTTATTGTGCATACAAACAAAAGCCGTTTGCTTGAACTGAATCGAAAAAAAAATAAAGTTTTTATCATGAAAATACAAATACAATTTAACACAATGGCAAATGAACAAAAATAATATTGCATTTAGAAAGCGAATTTGTTAAGAAATTTAAATTAAATGATAATTCCTGAGTCTGAGCTGTAAGAAAGGAAAATAGTTAATCAAATAAATCGTAAATCAGGTGCTCTACAGAATTTTCGGGCATTGGAAATGAAGATTGCAACTCAAGCGGATAACCTGCTAACGTCTGGTGCTGCGGGGTGAGCGACGGCTACAAAAATCAATTAAATAAATAATTAATTTATTGAATAAAGTAAATTGATTAAAATCAAGAAATCAAAGTTGAACAAAAACCTTGCAGAGTTCAGTTGTCGAATATAATCAGAATAGTTGCAATAGCAACAGAGATATATATATATATATATATATATATATATATATATATACTCTTTGGAGTCGAAGATATATTCCTCCTTTCGTGTCAAATCTATAGCCTTACAAATTATAATAAATTAAATCCCACTCTGCAAGGTTTTGTCGTAAAGAAATTCAAATACGTTGAAAAAAGATAAAAATTCTCCTTCGATTTTGTTCAGTTGGGACTACCTAGTTATGCGGCGTCTGTCCAAGAAGCTGGGTGAGCCGCGGCGTCGCGGTATAGAGGGTGAACGTGAGCCGGATTGTGATGTGCCAGAGCCGCTGCTCGAGGAGCTGCCGGAGCTGCTGCGCGACGAGCAGCTGGAGCGGGACGAATGCGAGCCGGAGCGCGATCTGGAGCTGCACGAGCCGCTGCGACTGCTCGACGAGCTGTACCGACTGCAGGGGAATACATAAGGATTAGTTATGGGCTCTACAATTCTATGGATTGCTTGAACTTACGATCTGGAGCGACTGCTGGAGCGATGGCGATGCCGACTGTTGCTCGTGCGCCGTTTGCCGCGGCTGTGATCGCTGCGCCGCGACCGGCTGCGACTGCGTCGTGCGGCGCTCTCCGCTGCGGCGACCGTTGCCGTCGATACCTTGGAAACGATGGCGTCCACCAGTGTGCTGTCCGCTAGTGCCGCAACTAAGGGCTGTGGATCGTGAATTTTGAACGGTTTTATAACAATTTTCGGTTTCTGTTGCTGATGATGATGATGATGATAGCTAATACTATTGGCGGCCACCGCTGCGGCCGCTGCAGCCGCATTGAAGCCACGCCCATGCTGCGACGGATGCGAGCCAAGCAGCGCCAGGCCCGCTGCAGCGGCAGCAGCAGCCGCACCGCCAGCACCACCACCAGCACCACTCAATGACAACAGACCCGCCGCATGGCGGCCATGATGATGATGATGCACATGATGGCCACCGGCGGCGGCGGCTGCAGCGGCAGCGGCTGCCAGCAGCGCATGCTGCGAACCATGCCCATAGAGATTTGGATTGTACATGCTAAGACCACGCTGATGCTGCTGCTGATCCCGCCGGCTGAGCAGCGGCGGCTGCAGCCCATTGTTATTATGCTGATTCTTGCAGATATTATAATGGGTGGCGGTCAGCAGGGGGCCATGATTCAAACGATTCGTTGTGCGATTATAGGTGCCGGGCGTGCCGGCCAGAAAGGGCAGCGCATTGTTCGGATTGTTGTGATTAGTATGAGGAACAGCACCAGGCGGAAGATGACCAACACCACATGCATGATTATTGTTATTGTTATTGTTAGTATTGTGTCTACTGTTGGGATTGTTATTCAGCGTGCGATTGTGAAAGACGCGCTTCGTCTGATGTTGGGGTCTATGATTAAATTTGGCTATTGTTGTTGTTGGGTTAAATGTTGTTGTTGTTGCTGTTGCTGTTGCCGCTGCTGTTGTTGTTGTTGTTGTCGTTGTTATTGCTGTTGTCGGGACTGCTGCGCCACCATTTGCAGCCACTTGGGGCGCCTTGCAAATGGGCGGCGTATTTGTGTCCCTTTTTTGCGGCTCGGCGGCGACCATCGGCTGCTCGAGCGCCTCTCCAGCTGCTGCTGCTGCTGCAGGCGGCGGCGGCGGCGTTGTTGTTGTTGTCGTCGCGGTTATTGTTGTCGTGGTTATTGTTGTAGTTGTTGTTGCCGTTGTCAGTGGGTTAATTAAAGCGTTTACATTGTTAGCAACAAGAAATTCACTGAGCGAATTACGTTTGGTGGCCAGCACCAGCATAGATTCGCCGCCACTTACTTCGCTGCCCTCCGCCTCCTTGCCTGCATCTCCATTCTTCTCCATTGTGCGGATTTTTTGCTTCGCCTTGGCCGCAATGCCGGACTTAAGCTGTTCGAGCATGCGCAGCTCCTGCAGCTCTTCGCGCTCCCTTTTGCTCTGCTGATAATCGTCGAGTGCTGCCGCCGCAGAGCTTGTCTCCGGCTCGCTGCCGCCATCGTCACTTTGGGCGCGCAGGCGGACCACGGGCGCTGGCTTTGTCGACTGCTGCCGTTTCTTGTCCTGGACAATGTCCTGATAGCGCTCGGGATTGTGCTGGGCTGGCGAATAATGCAGCTCTGATGAATTGGAGCTGCCCGAACGACGTTTGCTCTGTCTTGGACTCGGCGTATTGCCCTTGTCCTTCTCTTTCTCTTTCTCTCTCTCCTTCTCCTTTTTCGACGACCTGGGCTTGGTCGGCGTGCCCGAGCGCTCGCGCTTCACGTGGCTGCTCTTGGTACGCTCTCGTTTGGGGCTGCTTGGCTCACGCTTTAGCTGCTCCGGCGGCGTTTGGCTGCGCCTGCGCTGCTTGCGGGGCGTAGGTGTGCCCGGTTCGCTGTGCGAGGAGCTGCTGCTGCTGGAGCTGTCCGACGAGGAGCTCGAACTGGATGCGGCGCGCTTGCGTTTCGTCTGCTCGAGCGCCACCATCACCGACTTGGTGCCCAATATATCGTTGACAGTGTCCTCGGCCGCCTTGAAGGGATTGAATGCGGGCACCGCTGCACTTGACGTCTTCTTGGGCGGCACCAGCAGCTCCGGCTGCCTAACGACTGTCGGCGAGGGCGTGCGCTGCTTTTTAGGCGAGCGGGAACGGGAGCGCGAATGGCGACCCAATTTACGCTCCTCGCCGCGTTTCGTCGTTTGGGAAGCCGAGCGACGTTCACGACGTCGCTCTTTGCTACGCTCGCGCCCCTGTCCGCGCTCCTTGGCTACCTCGCCCTGACGTGGTCGCTCCTTCGACTTTTGCCGCTCCTTGGAGCGCTGTCTGTCCTTTGAGCGCAGTCGCTCCTTTGAGCGCTGTCGTTCCTTGGAACGCTGTACTCTCTCCTTTGAACGCTGTCGCTCTTTGGAGCGTTCCTTGACCTTGGATCTCTGTCGCTCTGCGGAGCGTTCTTTCTGCCTCTCCTTGGAACGCACTCTCTCCTTTGATCTCTGCCTTTCCTTGGAGCGCACTCTCTCCTTTGATCGTAGTCTCTCCTTGGAACGCTGTCGTTCTTTGGAGCGCGGCCTCTCTACGGAGCGCTGTCTCTCCTTGGAGCGATGTCTATCCTTGGAGCGTGGTTTCTCCTTGGAGCGTAGTCTCTCCTTGGATCGCAGTCTCTCTTTGGAGCGTTGTCTCTCTTTCGAGCGCGGTCTCTCCTTGGAGCGCTGCCTCTCCTTTGGACGCTCCTTTGATCTTTGGCGTTCCTTTGACTTTTGTCGCTCCTTCGATCTGGCTCTATCCTTGGACTTTTGGCGCTCTTTGCCCAGCGACCGTTGCCGCTCCTTTGATCTTTGTCGCTCGCTGCGCCTCTCCTTGGAGCGCTTGCGCTCCTTCGAGCCTGCTCTCTGCTTTGAACGTTGTCGTTCTTTGGAGCGTTGCCTTTCAGTCTCGCGTCGCGGCGGTGTTCGCGTCGGTCGTTCCTTCGATTTGTGACGGCGACTTGCGCTGTGCTCCCGTTTCTCCGTCGAGGAGTCGTTGCGACGCGACTTGTTGTCCTTGCGTCGCTCTGGCGAACGGCTGCGAAACGGATTCTCCGGCGTCGTGCCATTGTCCGCAACAGCCGCGCGTGATTTACCCGACTTTTTATCCTTGGGCGCGGGAGAGCTGAGAAAATGTTGTTTTGTTTAGTGAGCAAATTGATAAAGATATTGGATGGGAACCTACTTGGAACGTGCCGAGTCCGTGGAGCTGGCACGTGCTCGTTGATTCTTCTTGAGCTTTTTGTCGCGTTTCTTCTGCATAATAAAAGATTGAGAATTATTAACAAGAGGCACAGCTAACGGCAACAAAGTCTAACTGTTAGCAATATATATTATATAGATATAGTTTTCATTCAGTATATGATCATGATCATGATATATAAATATGTACGTATATCTCATATGAAAGCTCGCCTTGCATATTTGATTGTCTCTGTGTTCGAAAGACTTCGATTTCGGTAACGATTTTTCGGGCTGAAAAAACATATTTGGCATAAGAGATTGAACTTATTTTGGATTGCAGATAGCAATTGATCGATTCGCGCAATTCTATATATGCTATATATATATGTATAATATGTTAAAGAAAACAGACAAATGAAAGTACTTACAAAACTACAAGAGAGCCTTTGAAAGCTATCCTATATCAATGAAGCGCCAAGGGTTTTTATAAACAAAATATAAATTTTCTTTTTCGTTTCTTCAAAATTACTTTGTAAATTTAATTTGATTTAATTGAATTCGTTTTTTTTTGTTTTTTCTACATAGAAATCAAATGTTTACGAAAGGAAAAAAAAAAAACAGTTAAAAACTATGCACAAAATCAAATTTATAGAAAAACTTATAAATTGGGCTTGTGCAGAGCTCTATATAAAATGTACTTTCGACTAGCTAAAAGAAATAAAAGTTTAAATTAAACATAAATTTCTAAATAAATAAACAATTTATAAAACTAGTTTGTGTATGCGTTTGAAGCCTTTTTTTTACCTTTTACAATATTTGTGGGGTGATTTTTTGATTTTTGGCATTATATATATTTCTTTTTTTTTTTCATTTTTCTTTTGGATTTGTACGAATTAATTTTTGGTATGCTTTATTATTTATGTGGCTGGTAATAGTTTTATATGCAGGTCTTAATTATTGTTGTTGTTGTTTTTGTTTTAGTAAATGTTTCATTTTTTTTGGTGGAAAAAAGAAGTAAATAAGCAAGAGAAGAAATGGCGTATGTTAAATATTTGGTGAACAATTGAGAAACAACGAAAAACGATAAAGTCAATCGATTTATCATTAGGCATTATATATAGTATATATATATATATATATATAGAGAGAGAGAAACAATTATATTCATTTAGACATAATTCGTATTACAAACAAGTTTCATCAGATGATTTTATACAATAGAGAAAAATGTTATATATATTATATATATGATATAGAGTTAGTATGTGTAGAGGGGGGTTAAGTTTTGATTAGAATTAGAATTAGAATTCATTAGAGGTTTTAATCGTGATACATTATGAATTAGCTCAGCACATGCACTGCTCAGGCAATTACCGGGTTTTATGGACATTTCGAATCCCGAAACATTTCGTTTAAATGCGTTTTCTTTTCACTTTCTGTCTAATGCTAATGCGATATGCATGTGAGTTTACCTTCTCCTTTTTGGCTTTCTTGCGCGCACTCTTCAGTTGGCGCTCCGCATCGCTGCTATCGGACTCATCCTCGCTATCCTTGTCGCTATCGATGCTATCGCTGCCGCTGTATTTGCGCTTGCGGGACTTCTTCTTTTTCGACTTACTGCAAATAGAATGGGTTTCAAATTGTGCGATTAGTGGCCATGCAAATTGATGCCCAAAACTGAGGGTGAACAGTTTCAGCTCTAGAGTTCTTGTGGACGCGTCCGGGAGACGGGGCCCACAAATGGGGCCTGGCAGCAACATTAAGAGGTGTGTGTTTTTGTTTTAAAGAGTTTTGATTAACTTGTGGTTTAGTGCTTTACCTTCATCGAAAACTGCTCAAAAATGCATTGTCTTAATAATAGTAAGTAGGTTAATAATAATAATAGAAAGAAAGATGAGAAAGTAATTCGCTTTTAATTGTTGCAAAACACAGTTTGGTTCCTTAACAACGAGACTTTTCTTAAACTTTATGCTTGTCGTGTGTTGTGTTCAGCTGTGTGGTGTGTATAGTTGTGGTGGGTATTGGTGTGGTGTGTATAGTCGTGGTGTGTGTGAGTGGGTCTGTGTATGTATGTGTGTGGGTGTGTGGGTCTGGTTCTTTAACAACAAGACTTTTCTTAAACTTTATGCTTGTCGTGTTGTGTATAGCGGTGTGGTGTGTAGAGCTGTGGTGGGTGTAGCTGTGGTGTGTGTATAGCCGTGGTGTTTGTATAGCCATGGTGTATGTGTATGTATATAGCTGTGGTCTGTATAGCTGTGGTGTGTATGGCTGTAGTATGTAAAGGCGTGGTGAGTATGATTGTGGTGTGTATAACCGTGGTGTATAAAGCTGTTATGTGTGTGTGTGTGTGGATATGATATGACATTAAAGTCCGCACAATTTTGTAACACAATACAATTAGATATTATAAACGAATTTTACTTACCAAAAGCTGGACAAGATCAATGTGAATGTGTAAAGCGAAATGTGTGTGTGTGTATGTGTGTGTGGGAGTAGTTGTGCGTGTGTGGGCTTAGAGATTAGTGTAAACTAGATTTAAAAGAAGGATAGAGCCCATAGAACCCTACGCTTAATATGAAAATAAAACGATGCTGTCAGTTAAATATGATTATCAAAGTATATTATAATACTTTTCTTTTTTGGGGAGCACACATTAGAAATTCATATCATTTCGCTGTGTTTAATAATGTTGTTGTTGTTTTTTTTTTTTATATATATATAGTTAAGCTCATTTTATAAACTAGATAATAATATGTGTATGCAAAAATTTCATTTGTACATAACTTTTCGCTTCTTTTTACTTTCTTTCTCATATGAGTCCCTTTTGTTTGGTATCAAGTTTTCAAATGCAATGTAAAAGAAGGAGTAGAGACGAAAAACACAAAATGTATTAAGCAGTTGTTTTTGTTAAATTACAAAAAATGTTACGTTTTTTTTTTTTTGGCAAATTTGCATTTGTCTAACACGTACAAGAATAGAATGTTTTGAAGATAAATCAAATCAAATAGAGTTTACAAATGGAACAAATAAATTCATGAATTTGCAAAAAGATTTGTTTTTTTTTTTCGAAATAAAGAAACTAGTTAAAACACAGAGAGCTACAAGTGGGTTAGGACTCGGTGCTTGGGCTACTTTCGAGCTCTTACCTTTCTTTCTTGTGCTTCTTGGACTTCTTCTTCTTATCCTTGCGACGCTCCGGACTCGCCGAGCTGCAGGAGAAAAGGGGGAGAGAGTTAGTCTTGCTATTTTTTTTTTTAGCATATTTATAGTTTACCTCTCCCGGGCGCGTTTCTTTTTCTTCTTTTTGTCCGACTTGGAGACATCGCCACTTTGATGCAGTGCATCCGCTTTGCCAGCAACGGCAGCCGCCTCCGGCGAGGGCGTGCGCACGAGCGCATATCGTTTGCCCGTCTCCTTGTCTTTGCCTCCTGCTGCCGCCGCCGCAGCCGTTGCGGCCGCTGCGAGGCTCTCGCGCTGCGCGTCCAGCTCCTTTTGCAGCGCCACGCTCTTGGCCAGATCCTCCTTGGCCTTGCGATCGCTATCAAAACTGCTGCCCTCGACAAAGTACTCAGATATGTTGAAGGCTTCGCGCAACTTGGCGTTCTTCTGCTGCTGTGCCTCAGCAATTTGATGGGTTTCACGCACGCTGCAAGAAATAGAAGAAGAAGGCTTTTGAGATGTGGGCATGGCTAAAGGCAACGATAAGATAGTCGGATAACTTATGTATCTAGACACGGAACACTTTGGGTGTCCATTTACCTGGCCACCGCCGCTTTGCCAGCGCCGAGCAGCAGCGTCTCGAGCCATGTGCTCGACGAGTGCTTGAGCAGCTCGAGTAGTGCCGGCAGCGCCTGGCCCTTAAGATTGCGTGTGCTGTCTGACTTGATTCTTTCCCTTTCCCTCCTTTGCCGCTCCCTTTGACTGTCATCAGCTGTTCGCACCTCCTGCGGGCATTGCGTCATCTGCGTATTCTGGCAGACGCAGGCGCAGTCGTTGAGCGTCTTTCGCGACATTGCTGTGCGCCTGTTCTTCTTGGCGCCGCTTGCCAAAACCGGCTTGAACTTCTTGGCCACGGCGGCATAGTTGAGCGCCGCCGCCGTTGTGGCCTGCGCCGTGATGTGGAAACTCTCGTATTTGGCTATATACTCGCGATTGTCGTGCTGGAAATATTGCGCCTTGCATTTCCTGCCGCAACCCACAATGGCCTTGGCGGGGTTGCTGCTGCTGCTGACCCCGTTGCCGCCCCCGTTGCTCTGCCCACAGCCGGTTGCGTGTCCTGCGCGTTTGCGGCGCTTGCGTCGCTTCTTCGTCCTCACCACATGCAACGTGCTGAACGCATTCATCGTGCTGCTGCTGGCCGCGCAGGCCGTCGAGGCCATGGAGGTAGCTGTTGCCACAGCCGTCGCCGTTGCAGTCGTTGTGTTCGTGTAGACTTCCGAGGACAGCATTTTGCGTGGAGAGTTCCCCTTCTCTCTTGCTCTTCTTAATAATAATATTATTAAGGGTTGTTTGGGCAAGTGGATGTTTTTGGTTTTGATAATATTTTTTATAATATTTGGTTACTTTTATGAGATTATTCAATATTTTTTTATGAGAATATTCATTTACACAGGAAATATTTATCCTGTTTAAGTTTTGGTTTAATATTTGTATAAATTTATATTGTTTTATTCTTTTTTTTCACTATGTTGCGTTTTTTTTATATTTTTTCCCGATTTTACTTTTACAATTTTATAAATGTTCTATTTATTATTTTTATTTTTATAAAAATGTATTAAATCAAGTTTTTGTGTATAAAAATATAGTTTTGTCCACAATTTGTTCAGGAAGACAGCGGATTAATCTTTATATAGTTATCTATATTTATTTATCTATTAATGTATTCCAATTTTGTTTTTCAACATTTGTTTAGGAAGACATTGGATTGCATTTTATTTATTTTATTTGTTAATTCATGGCAATATTTTTTGCATTATTTTTTTCACGATTTTGTCAGGAAAATGGTTTTTAGTGTTTAAATAATTTAGTTAAAATAGATTCATTTATTATAAGTCATATTTTGTTTGGTTTTTATTTTCCACACGTTTATCAGGAAGACTTTGGATTATAAATATATATAAATTAATATATATTTATTTTTATTATTGTACATTATTTATATTTTTTATTTTCAACTTTTATGTTTGTTGGGATTTTCTGCTATTTTTTTTTTTACTTTTTGTTATTGAATTTTTAAATTTTATATTTTCCCGGAAGACTTTGGAATCTTATAAATTTGTTATATATATATTTTTTTATATATATTTTATATAAAAATAAACTTTTTTATGCACTTAATTTAAAAGCTTGGAAGACTTTGGATTAGCATTTATGTCGAATTACAATTTGGCTACATTTGCCTTAAATTGTTAATTACAAGTATTTTATTCATTAACAAGTTTGATGGTTATTTGGAAGACTTTGTTGTTTTTTATATTCTTTTAGCTTTTATAATTTATAGAAATACTCCGTTGAAGCAAACAAATTGCGCTCGCTGCCGACTCCATTCAACGACTAAAACTAATTGCGAATTACAAGCTACGTTTGGAAGACTTATTTAGTGATTTGTTGCTTTCGGTTTGTTGGATCAAGTGCGGTGCTCACATTAAGCTGTCTGTGCTCGGGAGCTTAATACTCCATCGTAGACACTTGCTATCAATTTTCACAACAACAGCAACCATTGCGACGACGACGACGAAGCTAAGCGGCTGTGGTTAGGATGAGCTGGTAGCCACCACCAGCCGAGCATGTTTGGGTTTTTATTTGTTGGGTTTAGTGCGTCCGGCTGCACACTTGAAGGGCTGCTCGAGCTTTGGCATATTGATTGCATTTTGCCCAATCGCCGCATTTTCAACTGCTCTTCTTTTTTCTTTTCAGTTATTTTCATTCGTTTTCTGTGTCAGCTATTGATTTTTCCAGCGCTGCTTCAACATTTTCCACTGCCTTCCAAATCCTGGCGGCCGCGTTCATGCTGTCCTCGTCGCCGTCGCTGTTGCCAGGGCAACTTTAACGTTTTTCTATTTCTACAATTTTTGTTTTGTTTTATTTCTAGTTGAATTTATTGTTTATTTAAAATAATTAATTTCCTGAGCGCGTGTGCCAAACGTTGGCATTGGAAGACTTGATGTGACTGCTGAAAATGTCATCCTTGCCGCAGATTTTTCTCTACAACTGCGCGTGTTTTGATTGGCGCCTGGACCAAAGGTTGGACAGGTTTCGGGTGGATGGTTTCTCGCGCTGTGCGCAGCCGGCGGCGCATGTGATGTGGCGGCCAGTTTAACAGCTGGCTGAGATTTGATGTGTTTGGTTCAAGCGTTTATTGATTTGTCCAGCAGGCGCTCAATTTTGATTTAAATTACATAATTGCGACTAACTATATTTAGCTACGACTAAATGTATAAAATGCAGCTACTTACGCTACGCGTCCAAATTCATCCTTGGCCAAATCGGTTTTGCCTTGGCCCATTAATTTCTGGCGATACGAGTCCACGTGCGACTTGATCTCCTCCGGCGTGCGTCTGTTTTTGGGTCAGAAAAAAAAAAAAACAAAAGAATAACAATTAGAAAAATAAAACAAAATCACAGCAACTTAAATATTTAGTCAGCAATATTTGCTTAAAATACCTTTTAGACTAGCGTAAAACTTAAAGTTTTATCAATTTCACTGTTTAAATATTTATGCTAATTGCATTTTAAGGCCTCCTTTTTTACACTTTTTATTTTGTAATTTAATGTTTATGCTTAAACAATTTAAAACTTAGAAAGTTCTCCGCTTTATTGTGGAACGCGGATGTGCTCTATTGAAACAATCTCTACAACTGAAATGCAGTTTTCCACCACCCGAACGGCGCAGGCCAGGCTCAGGCTGCGTCGTTGTCAGTCGGAGGCCAACGGAAGTAGAGATGAACGCGTGTCAAAAGTTCGGGTTTTTGTATAGACCCAACATCTTCCATATGCCTGCAAGGGTTTAGCAGCTTGATCTACGCGAAATTCTATTTTATTTCAATGCATTTAGTGTACAATATTTTTCGAAATTCTTTGCAAAGTCGTGAACGTGCCAGATTTGATTAATCAACTTATTTTTCGTGTCACGAAAGAGAGCACGACACGCGCTCAGCTTTAGGCCGAAGCGCTTATGTGTGACGCAAAGTAGGGGGTGGTTGGGTTAGCTGGTGCTGGGCGGGCGGGCGGTGCTCTTGCAGCAGGGTTGGTGGTGGGTTGCTGCTGCTGCCATCGCCGCTGCTGCTGCTGCTGAGCGCGCGCTCTCTGGCAGCTACCAGGCGCCGAATGTAAACATAACAGCAGCAAGCAGCGGGCGAACGAATGTAAATATTGGCACGTTGGAGAGGAATGCATGGGACGAATGTGCGCACAGTGTTGGCGACCGGTGTTATATAACGCCAATATTGCATTACATGCAGGAGGCAAATGCCAATTGACGGGATATGGCAGCCCCATTTGATATGCGACATATTATTTGACTTACCCTTGCTTCTCGAGTATTTCTTCGAATTCAATGCACTTCACCTCGATCTTGCGCTTGCGATCGTGATCAAGTATCTCCTTGTTTGGCGGCCGATTTAGCTGTGCGTCCAGCTTTTTGGTATCATCTTCGGCACGATAGTCCTTGTCCTTTTTGCCCGGTCGCACAAATGCCCAATTGCGCTGCACATGTCCATTTGTGCCGGAGCCACGCGGCGTCGTCAGGCCAATGCCGTTGTACATATTGAGCGGCTCCTTGTCGCTAGATAGCTATTTTTGCTGGTTTAAACGTTTACTTTTTCGTATGCATCAGCGTTTGGAACGGCGCAGCTGCTCCGCCAAATGTGCAGTTTGCAAACACAAGAAAAATCGATTTTGTCTAGCAGGCAACGCCGTCGCCAGTGCAACTCTGACTATCGATATATTTGCAGCACTGCGATATTATATCGATATTAATGAAATCGCGAATTGTAAACAAAAATTGTACTTGGTTTACATTACTTTTAATAAAATACGATTTGAACTGCTTAACAATATGCAAACAGACAACAAAGAGGACAAGGAGGAGGCGGAGGAACCTACCAAAGTGGTTTTTAAGAAATCGTCCCGCAAAAATCTGCGCCAGCGCAAGAATTCTGATGATGGCGACAACGAGGAGCAGTGCGTATCTACATTTTCTATATATTAACATCTAATTAAATTCTGTTTTAAACAGGCTCACACTCGACGAAATCAAGGAGCGACAACGCTTAAGACAGCGTCCCAATGGCGTCAGCCTAGTGGGCCTGGCGCTCGGCAAGAAAGTCGCGCCAGAGGAAGAGCTGGCCATCAAGGATCCATTCAATGTGAAGATTGGCGGGCTGGTCAACATGCAACAAATGAAATCCGGCAAAATGAAGGAAGCCGATGATGCCTATGATGTGGGCATTGGTACGCAATTCTCGGCCGAGACCAATAAACGTGACGAAGACGAGGAAATGATGAAATACATTGAACAGGAGCTGCAAAAGCGCAAAGGCGGCGCTGCAGATGAAAACGAGAATGATGACAGCGATGCCCATAAATATCTGACACCCGAGGATGCGGCACTCTACGCGCTGCCCGACCACCTGCGTCAGTCCTCATCGCACAGATCCGAAGAAATGTTGTCGAATCAAATGCTAAATGGCATACCCGAAGTGGATCTGGGCATTCATGCCAAGATTCACAACATCGAGGCCACGGAGGATGCTAAGCAAAAGCTGCTGCAGGATGCCAAGAACAAAAAGGATGGACCCTCACAGTTTGTGCCCACCAACATGGCGGTCAATTTCATGCAACACAATCGCTGTAAGCTGCTTAATCTTCATCAAATGTTTGTTACTAAATGGATCTTCTCTTGTTTCCAGTTAACATTGAAGACAACAATGAACAGAGGAGACGCAAGCGTGAGGATAAAGATGGCAACAACAAATCGGCGCAGCATCAAACAAATCCAAATGGCGTTAAGCGCGCAACGGATGATTATCATTATGACAAATTTAGAAAACAGTTTCGGAGATATTAAAAGAGTACAAATTTTTAGACAAGACACTTTTTATTATATTAATTTTAATATAGAAGCGGTTTTTCCTGTGCTTAATCCATGTCCTTTCCGTTTGCTGAAATATATAAAAATTACATGTAATCAGTTTAGTTTTGTTATTTAAAGTTGCTGTTTAAAACTAAAGCAAATTTGTTCAGAAAGAGAAGTTCATTTCATGGCAACGAATGACTGAAGCTCAATGAGATTCCTACTTGAATAAATCATCATAAAAGTTGTAAATGCTTAAACGTAATTTATAATCTATTAAACAATGTTTTTATACACACCTTTGGGAAAATAAACGACGGTTGGCAATCAATCCGAACTGGAAAGTACAAAGAAATTAATAAGATTAGTTTAAATCTCGGAGAATTCATGAAATATGGATAGATATTATGTTCAGGAAAAGAAGTTGATTTCATGGCAACGAATGACTGAAGCTCAATGAGATTCCTACTTGAAAAAATCATCATATAGAAATAGAAAGCTTTAAATCAGAAAATAGTTCTTACCTTTTAATTAAAATGAGTTTGACCAGCACCAAGCTGAAAATAGAAAGAAATTAGTGATCAGTTTTGATAAGATTTTAATGCAGCTTACCTATTAAAAAGTATAATCCAGTCCAGTTTGTGCTGAAACAATCTAAAATAAAAATAATAATAATACCAACCCAATAGCAAAGCCATACATTCTGTTGTTATTAGAGTTTTTGTTTGTTTTTTATTATACCCAGACAACATTGAAACGTTCATCCTCGCTCTATTTTGTCAGCTTAGTTATTACTTTGTTTATAGAAAAAGAATTCTATTGTGAAAATGTAAAACGCGATGTACGTTCCCATTTTGCATGCTTATATGATGCCGATCTTGTTGGCGATATCGAGAGCATCGTAGTCACGCGCCAGGCGCACATAAGCCTTCTTCTGACCATCGGGCCTGATCAGAATGTTAACCTTAGCCACCTTGATGTCGTAGAGCTTGCGGACTGCGGCACGCACGTGGTTCTTGTTGGCGCGCAGGTGTGTGAGGAAGACCAAGGTGTTGTTGTCCTCGATCTTCTTCATGGCTGCTTCCGTGGTCAACGGGTATTTGATGATGTTGTAAGCATCCATGCGGTTCCTGGTGGGCACCGACTTCCTGGGGTATTTGGGATTGCGTGGTAGCTTCAACGTTGTTGGACGACGGAAGTGCACATTGGTGCGGATCTTGCGTGTGCGTGTACCGAAAGCGCCCTTGATGATCTGTTTGGTAACCATAGCAAAAGACATGATTAGCTTTCGTTTGATACGCTCAGCACTCGGCACTTGCTCACCTTGGTCTGCACCTTCTTGGCGTTCAACAAGGCAACAGCCTTGGCCTTAGCCGTACCCTTGGCGGGCTTGGCGCCAGCCTTGCCCACGGATTTCTTGCCCTTGGCAGCAGCACGTGCCTTGGCGGAGAGCTTGGCCAGCACAGACTGGGGCTTCTTGCCAGCGCCCAATTTCTTCTTCAGATCCTTAGCCTTTGGCTTGGTGATTGGCTTCTTCAGGGCGGGCTTCTTTGCAGCTCCAGCGGCTGGCTTCTTGGCAGCACCAGCAGCGGCAGCGGGCTTCTTGGCGGGAGCAGCAGCCTTCTTGGGGGCAGCAGCCGCAGGCTTAGCTGCAGCTGGTGCCTCCTTCTTGGCAGCAGCAGGCGCCGCCGCGGCCGCCTTCTTCTGCTCTGGCTTCTTATCGCCAGGCTTTGCTGCAATTGGCAATTAACAATATAAATTAACACTAGTAAACAGAGCTGCAAAAAAGTTGGGTTAAGCACGAACGCACAACGCTAGGGCAAGCAGCAACAACACAGCAGTCTTCATTTTTAATAACTATTGCACTTGAATTTAATAATAGATGCGCTTTTTGCTTAAATACAGCACTTGGCTGCTTCACACACGCGTTGTAAATTGTTTTCAATGCCGAGTCGCAGCCACACCGCACGTGGCGCAAATATGGCGAAACATTTTCTGTTATATTTGCTTGAAATTCTTATTTTAACACATTTCTACATATATCCGTGCATTGTGCTTGCTTTAACCTTGCTGCTGATGACAAAACCACACATTTTTTAGACATTTTTATATGAAAAATCCTTACCGGATTTCTCGGTTGGCTTTTTAGGTGGCATTTCTACGAGAAAAAGAAATGAAAAGGAAAACTGAGGGGCATTTGACAAATGAGCGGAAGCCCATTTTGACAGTAGCGTGGCCAGATGCGTAGCAAGTGGCAACGCTGTATGACGATATATGGTAAAATGGCAACGCTAAGCAACGTGCAGTTAAAACAAAGTGGCAGGCTAGTGGCAACGCTATAGAAAATTTAAAGGTACGGCAGCCCTGTCTGTCAATAAAAAACCGTTGTTTTGTGTGCAGTAAAATTAAAATGTATTTATAAAAATAAAATGTGAAGTGTGTGTGTTAATCAGCAGGCACAGCCACTCTTTTGTTTGCTGGAGCGACTTGTGAAATAACTGCGTAAGTCTGTAAATAGCATAACAAAATAACAAAAATTTGCCGCGCATTTTTCGATGTAACCTACCAAATTTTTGCGACTTTTCTGGCGTTTGTGTCGTCTGCTCCTCTGCTGTGCTCTTTAATAATTTTAATTGTTGCTGCATGGCCGTTTCAAAGGCCAATGCGGCCAAACGTTGAAAGAATTCGTTGATCTTGTAACCGGAACGCGCCGATACGGACCAATATTCGGCCTGCAGCTCGGCAGCTGCCACGCCCGCGAGGCGCTCCATTCGCACGAACTCCTCCTTGGTCTGGGTTAAAAAAATATGCCTAAGGATTGGATTACTTAAATCGATGTTTGTGCTCACCAAGAGATCTGCTTTTGTGCCCACTAGAAATATCAAAGGTTTCTGCGTTGTGTTGTAGTTGAGGGCGCTCGAAAGCCACTTTTTGGCAGCCTCTAGAGACTCGCGCTTGGCCATGTCGTAGGTGGCCACAATGACTGCAACAAAGGGGGTTAGATGGAGATTTCAAAGCTGCAGCCATGCTTACCACTAGCATTGCGATAATAGGCGCCCGCTATGCACTTGAAACGCTCCTGGCCAGCCGTATCCCACCTGCAAGCAAAAAGGAGACTTTAGGTTGGAGTGCCTGCCAGGGAACTGTACACTCACATCTCCAGGCCGAAATTGTGACCCAATATGCTAAAGTTCTCCAGCTCAAAGTCAACGCCAATGGTTGCCTTATAGTTCGACTGGAACTTGTCGTAGCAGAAGCTGTAGTAGTAGCAAATCCCAACAAGATTCAATCAAAGTTTTCATTGGAGAATCACCCAAATGACTCACCGATTCACAATGGCCGTTTTGCCCACGGCGCAGTCACCCACAAAGATGACCTTGCAGGGACGCAGCTTGGGCTTGCGCGGCAGCTCCAGTTGGTAGCGCAGCTGGGGCGCAAAATCCTTGTCCCGGCTGTAGGGCGTCTGGGCCAAGCTGTAGGCGGGCGGCAAATGCCGCAAATGTGTGCGCGGATCGTGCTGGGTCGCCGTTGGCGTCGCGGGCAACAACAGATTCTGGCGCATTCGATGGGGCATTGTGTACGTCTCGTTGCCAACTGACTGCGGTCGCAAACCAAAACGGAAAAATGCTTCACAAAAAACCACAAGCCTCGGCCTGAACTTGGCGGGCTATCAGGTGCTCAAGGTGCGCCACAGGTGCTCCAACTTTATATGCAAATATGCCCCGCTGATAACCCTCGAATTGGGTTAACCAGCGATAGCAATGTGGCACAGAGCTGAGCCTCAAACTTGATCAGGAATTTCCCCATGTGCGTTTAGTTGAGTTTTTGCTGTGATACAAACTTGGAAAGTTGAGATTTGCGTAAGCTAATAGCACATTATGAGGGTAGTGGATTCGTCCATAGAAAAGTTTTTCAATTTTAGATATGCTTAACTTAAAGTATTGTCTATATAAATCTTGTTTATTTTTGGTGAAAAACGGGTACAGAGTTTTAGAAAATTCCACTCGTATAGGTGGAAAGTTCTTGGAAAAGAGTTGTGTTAAAATTTTTTATTTTCAATTCAATCGCCTTTAAACTCATTTTCAATTATATTTATTAAACATTTCTTTGAGATGTTTTTCACGCTTTTCGGCTAAATCACGCGCCTTAGTGAAAAATAGAAGACATGTAATTGAGAATTGTTTCACGCTTTTCGGGTAAATCACGCCCCTGAACTGTAGACATGTAAAGTTCCGCACAATTTCAGATATCGCCTTCAAACTGACTTTCAAACATTTTTATAAAATATTTCTTGGAGATGTGTTTCACGCTTTTCGAGTTAATCACACCCCTTGGTGGAAAAAGGGGGAGATTTATTAACTCCTTTATCCTTTATTATTTGCTTGTTTCTCGCTTGGTGAAAAATGGGGCACATTTATTAAAGCTGTGTTTCACGCGTTTCGGGTAAATCACGCCTCTGGGGGAAAATGGTTGCTTAAGTAATTTTAATTCTCCGAACAAGTCTATTGCGCTGCTGTGTGCTTGCCGCCTTCGGGATAACTAAAGGAACCCACGCTCTTGACCTGTTGCAGCAGCTCCGGATCCAAGGCCAGGGCCTTGAAGAGCGCACGCTTCAGCTGCCTGTACTGAAAATGCGGCGGAAAGGGCATGTCCTCAAAGGCGAGCATGAGAAGATTGCCGGCCTCATTGCCCACGGCCAGGCAGCGACCACAGTGCGAAAAGCTGGAAATGAAATGGAAATCCTGAGTTCAGTTGAAGCAGAATATAAGCAGAATGCTCACCAGAAGGTCGTGTAGTCAATCCGGGCATCGATTGTGGTGGACGAGACGGGCTTCAGTGTGCTGTTGCGCAGATCCCAGATGTCGATGGTGCTGTGGCTGAGCGAAACCAAAATGGTCGAATGAGTGCGGCTCCAGCGGGCGCAGTGCACCGGCGACAGATGATGCTGCAGGGTGATCAGCGGCAGCAGGATGCCGCCCAGCCAGATGCGAATGCACCTGCATAGGATTAACTGGATTAGAAGGAATTGAAATGGAGCCAAACACTCACCAATCGCTGCCACAGGTCAAGTAGAGCTTGGGGGACCAGGGCGAGAAGTCCATGCAGACGGCGGGCGTTTCGTGCACCTGGCGCTGCTCCAGATGCTGCAGTGGATAATTGGTGGAGCACTTGTACATGGTGCCCTCATCGGTGAGCACATAGTAAAAATCCGTTTGCAACGGATCCAGCACGAGTTCCAGGCACTGCACGTGGCGATTTGCCAGGAGTGGGACACGCTGCGCCTGACACTGGAGGGGAATCCCCTCCAGCTCGGCCTCGGCACGCTCAAAATACTGATGCTGAAAGCCCAACAGATGTGGACTATTAATCAGCTGATATTTGGTGATGGCGCCCGACTGCGAGGCAGCCAGTAGAGGCGTCAGATCGGGCTCGCCGGGCACATCGCCATCGGTGCGCTGTATCCACTTGATGGATGTCACCGGCTCGAAGTGGGGTGAGCTGCTGCGCTGCGAGTTGGCCAGCGGCGGCTGATCCTCCGGCTGCGAAATGTCACGCACCTGGACATCGCCATTGTGCAGGCCAATGGCCAGCAGCTGTGGAGCCGCCGGCGCGAACTGTAACGTGACCACGGGCACGGCGTAATTGTAGCAGCGTTCCGGATTCACCGGATTCTTGATGTTCCACACGTAGACATGGCCGGGACTGATGCCGGGCTGCTTGCCCAGCTGCGCATGGGTATAAATACCATACGACACGGCAAAAATGTCGCCATTGCTGGGACAAAAACTAATCCCGGTCACCGCCTGCCGGGCTCCGGGCAACGGGCAGGAGGTGGGTGCACTCAGACGCCAGAGCAGGCGCAGCCGGTACCGGAACTTTACATCCTCGGCGAGCGGATCGGGTGGCGTCATATTGCGAAAACGGCGCTGTTCCGGCTCGTACACATTGCTGGCCAGGATGCGCATGGTCAGCATAAGCGCCAGCCGGAAGCTGGACAGCTTATTGATGGCCACAAATTGATCCACGCCGCCGACGCGATAGGTGGTCACCTCCATTTGCTGGTCGCCCTGCACCTGAACGCTCTTCGTGGACGCCTCCAGATCCTTGTACGTGTCGAACATCTCGAAGTTGGAGACATAGGAGGCCACCTGGTCGGTGCGCAGGCGCTCCGTGTTGACCAGCCGCGATTTCAGCAGCGTCGATATCGTCTGCGTTTCCGAGTCGACGGTGCGTCGGGATTTGTCTGTGCCCGCCAGCAGCTGCTCGTAGCGCCGATTATCCGCCAACACCTGGCGCCCCTCCTCGCTGTCCGCCTCGGCCGTCATGCTGGGGCGCTCGAACAGCACCACAAGCGGCGTCTTTCTCAGCAGCACTTTGATAAAGGGCGTGGCCGTCGGCTTGGCCGATTTGCGAGCCGCGGGCGCAAAGCCAACAGTTTCTGCTTTGGCCGTGTCCCTCTCCCTCTCCCTGTCACTGTCCCTGTCCCTGTCGCCACCCAACTGCAGCTTGAACAGATTTATCTGGAGCAAGGCACACAGTTTGAGGCTGAGTGGGAAGTGCTTCCTTTTTGTATACTCACGCCCAGCGCTATGTCATCCAGCGAGGCGCGCATCACGCACTTGGTGCGGTATTCGGGCGAGCGCAGCGTCTGCATGGGCAGCTGCTCCGACGTGGTCGTCTTCATCAGCGGATGATTCCTGATCAGCTGGCTGAGCTGCTGGAAATCAGCAGCTCGATAATCCTTGTTCAACGGCCTGGACATCGTGGCTGATAAAATTCTAATTTAGCAGCTATTATAGAGCTCGAATATACACTGTACCAATAGGAAGTGCTTCGAAGTAGGGTATATTGCAGTTGTGCTCATGTATGGAACAGGCAGAAGTAATCCTATTTATAATATGAAATTTCGTATACCACAAGATTTAACTTTCTCTTATCTCCTACCGTTTTTTCTCGAATTCGATAATTATCGATTATTGATTGTGGTGTTTATAGCACATATCGATAGTTTATATGAGCTGGATATGCAAAATGGCCATGTAGTAGACATAGATCAAGAATATTTCACTATTTGATTACCTACCTCCGTTCCCTTTAAAACAGAAATTTAGATCGATAATTATCGATAAATATATATATTTAAGCACTGAAAATTTCATAAGTATCGAACTGTAAATACAGAAGTTACTTAAAAATGAATTGTTCCTAGTATAAAGCTTGCTGGAACTTACAGCTATATGCAGGGAATCTTCTAGTCGGGCACACTCTTCCAGCGCACTTTTACTTGTTTATAATGTGGTTAACATGGCAACGCATCGTTGCCACAGACACGCGCCTGTTGCCATACGGCAGTGCTACATATTGTTGCGCAGCTGCACACATAAATATTCATAATCAAAATAATTTTCAGGCACGCAAACGCAAAGTAATTCAATTTGTGGCAAGTCGCAGCTTTTATGCCCTAACAAGCTATCGAAATGGGTTCGATAGCGCTAGCCGAATATCGATAGCATCGATACTTTGACTATTGTGAACCTAGTTGAGTTGCAAAAACTTGCCGCGTGTTTTGGGTGCAGCGAGCGAGCTTGCATTTCAATATATCAAAATACATATTTATAAGTTCTACTGTTTTCTGTTTCTTTCAAATGTATAACATAAAGCGTGACTAAGTGATATATGTATATGGTAGTTGCAAGAGAATTCGGATAATTATGGCGATTGCATGGTTCACAGACGCGCACAGTGCAGACGGCCTGCCTATTGTGAATGGCAAAACTTCCGCAACAGCAACAACAACAACAAGAGAAACAAGTACAAAGCATATAACCGCTGCTATGACCTGTCACAAAAAAAGAAACAAAACTAAGTTTCGTTTAAAATTTGTATAGCAATTAGACGCACACACACACACACGGTCATGTGTAGCAATAGAAAGGGTCTTTAATTCCGCCACAGCGCGCAGAAGTCGACGAAAAAGAAGTTGTCTTATGTTAATTTTGCCTTTATGCTTCGCTACGCTGATTCGCTTAATGAACAGGCAGCGGCTGCGGCTGCGGCAGCGGCAGCGACGTCGGCGTTGTCAGCAGCGCGCAGCAAGTGCAATATGTCAAATAGACAGACGAAGCAGCGAAAAGAAAGACGTTTTCCGCATGGGGGCCAAGAAGCCGCCGCATTGCATGTTGGTCAGCAGCAGCAACAACAGCAACAGCAACAACAACAACAGTAACAAATCGCCTGCGTTCACAATATAAACGCGTCAAGCGTAAAGCAATAAATGTGCAAGCGAAAAAGAGAATACAATAACAAAAGCAGCGTTAAAGTCGCTTTTGCGTGCATTATGAACTTTGCACGGGCGAGAGAGCAGGCAAGAAATGCGCCCAACGCTTGTTACACATTTTTGGCAAAAAAAAAAATATAACAACCACAACAACAATGGCGGCTGGCAGCGGCGTTGCAGTCGACGCTGGCTGCGCACAGTGCTTAAAATTGTGACTAGTGGCAACGCAAAATTTCAATTAAAGGCAGGCGACAAATGCGTCAATTCTGTTATCGCGTTTGTAAAACCAAATTTTATGACCGTTCAATCAATACGGTAAGTGCATTTGTTAATATCAAAAATCTAACCATAAAATCGCTTAATTGGATGCATTTTATGAGCTTCTAATTGTCCACACCCTGAAAATCGTAAAATTTAACGGCTACAAGTTCATCTAGCATATGCACATGTACTCACACACACACACACACACACACACGCGCACGTACAGAGATATGCGTGCGCCTGACCCGTGTCTTTGAACCGTTTTACGTTCATTCAGTTCAACTTTTACACCTGTTTTATGCTTCCACTGGCCCCAATGTGCGCCGGCCGCTGCCAACGCCGACGCAGCAGCGTTGCGCTCATCGCGTTGGGTGTAACATATTTTCTTTTTCATTTTTCTGTGTTGGTTTAGTTTTTTTTTTTTTTTTAGCAGCGTACGCCGCGTTTAAGCCCTCTGCTCACAAAAGCGACTTTTATTCGTTAATTAACCGTCGTGCGGCGCAGAAGTGCCGGCCGCGCAAAGCCCGCTTAACGGAAGTCCACAAAATCGAAGCTATTGCGGAAACTCGAAAGCGAGGGCGCAAAAACTGATTTCGATTCTCTCGGCGATTGAGCACAAACAACAGCCAACCAACTGTGGCAACACTGGCACCTGCTGTCGCCGTTGCTGTCGCCGTCGCTGTTGACGTTGACGTCGGCGCTTTTCACTCTTTTTCGTTTTCGGTGCGCGTCACAGTTGCATTTCGAACGCGGCACGTGCGCCGTTGTCCAACCTCGACGCCGGCGCTGACTCCTGTTTGCAGTCGCAGTCGCAGTCGACGCGGCGCGTGCGCAGAGACATTTGAGTTATTATAATTTTATGCAGATTGCGCGGCTTTCAATCAATATATGTGTGTGTGCGTGTGTGTTAAATGTTAAAGCGATTTTGCAATAAGGCGACACCCGCATTCACAGCATTCATAATCAGTTAATCAGTTGATTTTGTCTTATCAGCAGCAGCATCGCAGCACCTGTAAAATGTTACTTTGGAAGCGGCTTTGTCGAACCCAAGGCGAGCCGGCGGCGGCAGCAACAAATACCTTGGCGCAGCGCACAGGTAAGTTTGTTTGCGTTTATAAATAAATCTAGCTAGCCACGCCCCTTTATTAGAAACGCCCACGCGGCGACGCGCTTATTTGTTGAAATGTGCAAACATAAAAACATTTAAAAATCAAAAATTGTGAAAGAGAAAAATTGTTTTATATTTTGTTTTAATTTTTTTTTTTTTTGGGGACTTTTTTTGTTGTTGTACATGAAATCTGTGCGTCTCATTTGCATAATTTGCATCTTAAAATTGTTTCGGTTTCAGTTTCTGTTTTTATTGACTGGTTTATTGATTTCATTTTGTGATTTCGTTCGCAAGACCCAAAAAACAGTTCCAAGTCCCCGTCTCGGGCGCTTAATAAATTACCATCAAATTTTATCACCTACAAAAGTTGTGTATTCGCTGAGCAGACAAATGCGTGAAGCAGCTTTAATCCATTGAGTTAAATGAAAAATATCTAGTATGTTAATACTCGCTTTTAGTTCTGAACTCCATTCCTGGGCCTCGGCTCTGCGCGCTCTTTGGGTGGGTTCCAGTCCGGGTGTGGGGTGAGAATGTTGGCAAAAGGATTTATGAATGAGTTTGGCGTGTTTAACATAATTATGCACATCTCGCAGTCTGCTTAAGATTTAGATACGTCCACTAGATCAATCTATTAAACATGTGCGAGGGATTCGCTTAGAAGGGACTAGGGAATGCTCTATGGGCAGGTGAGATATGTGGCTCTTACACCAGAAAGTACGTTTTAATTATACACACCGAAAATATCTTAGAATTAAGAAAATCGAAAATCATATTACAAATTTGAACTTAAGAAGCTTAGCAATCGATATTTATCGATCTTGTCGGAAACTGGAGACGGCTAAAAATCACAAAAACCAGATGTTCATTAAGGTATAATAGAGATTTTTTAAATTCTAATATCTCTCAATTTCTAAAAAAATAAAAAGTTTTACAAATCGATATTTATCGATGTTTATCGATGGAGGATAAACTTTTGCAAATCGATATTTATCGGTGGCGAAAATTTGTTGTCTGCTTCTTCTATTTGTTAACAAAATAGCACATAACTGAATAAGACCCATTTGAAGCCCCATTGACTAAGTTTAGGGTATTTTATGTGATAGTATGCTTGGAGTTGGGACTGCTCAAGCTATTTATAAGACGATGGCGTGGGATGTATGGAAATTTCCAGGCATAGTCTCAACGATTATCTAATCATAGTTACCTTTGACTAGCGTCTGGGCACGAGCTATGTCTAATTGTGGATGCGGTGAGGCGCAACTGTCAGTTCGCATTGCCACAAGCTGTGGCAAGCTGGGACCACAGTGGCTCTCCAGTGCCAGTTATTGTGGTTTTCAATGCGTTGCGTTTCGTTTCGATAGCGATTCCTTTTCTTCCCTGCCTGTCTGCTGTCGCTTTTTGGCTGGGCTCTTATTTTGGTCAACATGACTTTGACTTGTGGTAATTTGATGTTAATGACACTCATCAGCAGCGACACACGAACAACAACAACAACAACAACAACAAAACAGCAACAACAAGAACGGGCAGCGACATCGACACTGGCTTTGCCTCAACCTGCCCCCTGTCCCAAGCCTGGCAGCAAACGTCGCACACTTAACACGATTCTAGTAGATCGTTCCGCTGTCCAGCGACATTTTTATGTGCTTCCCAACCGCAGCGCACCTGCCCCTTGCCAACCCTTCTCGCCCCTTTCCGTCGTGCGGCATAATCGGCTTAGGCTTGGAGGAGAGTCTCTAGCCCATGCCTGGCCTTTATTATCGCTGTCTCTCATTCTTTGGCTCCCTCCTATCGCTCTCTATGCGCTGCATTTGGGCATTCTTGTTATTAGTTTGTGTCTTGAGTCTTCTGTTTTCGAAACGCCATCAAGTTGCATGTTTTATGCGCCTCGTAAAAACTACGCTTCGATATGCGTATAAAAATGAGTTCAACATTTTGTTGTGACACTTTTATGGGTCGCTTTTTTTTCTTATTCTTATTTCCTGGCATATAACCTGGCAGCGGGCTGTTATAAATTTGTCCCGAAATGTGTGACATTTTGAAGGACAAGGATCATGTTCTTGATCAGTATGAGGAGTAAATTTATTCACCTTAAATTTGTCCGGCTATTTGTCTGCGCGAATGCGAACTATAAAATTACAAAATTCGAAGATTTTAAATTCATCCTCAAGGAGCGTGGACAAGTAAAAGAAGTGCAGCCGAAATATATTTTTATAGCCAAACATATATGTATTTATAATATGAAAAGTTTGCCAAAACCAGGAAGATATTCTCCTTAAAAATATAGCTAAACAAACTGCAGAGCGAGTTTATACTTCGATATTTCCTGCCCATTTGCATAATATCGATAAATATCTATTTTGAGACATGGTTTATTAGTCATAACTCGAAGTTTATAAGAGATTATAGGAGTTATTTATATTTATTTTAGTTATTTCTTGATGTATACGGATTGAGGATCTTTAACTTTTCAGATATCTCCCACTTTCTATAAGAACTATCTTTGAGAGCTTGAGCTTTGCTAAAGCTAATCTGAAAACTCAGTAATTTATAGTTTTATAAAGCTCAACACTATATAAAATAAAAGTAATGTGCATATCTCTCACATAGAAGTATTCGATCTTCAACAAATAGAAAGAAGACCCCTTTCATGTCGCACTCACAATCTGACAAAAGACTTTAATACCTTGATAAACCGTCTAATGGAAATTCTTGGCCATTTTGATAACTTTCCCGTATCTTCAGAATCTCTCATAGCCCCAACCTTTTACTGTCCAACAGAATCTTCTTTAGTCCAACTCTGATCTTTACGGGCCGCACAAATTGCCCATAAATTACAAGCAGAAACCGTCACAGCGCCTACACCATCATTATCAGCTTGTAAATAAAAAGACTTTATCAGTTGTTGGGCCCCGGGCCGCTGGCAACTGCAGCCAACCAGGCGGTACGCGGTATCCAGTGCGATTTTGTGCCTGGAACCAACTCTCTCACCTAATAACATAAAAGTTATCGAAATGGCCAAAAAGAGGAGAGTCTCCTCAGAGCAGAGGCTGTGCCGAGGCTGTGTCTCGGCCCCGTCTCGGGCTAAGTACAAATATTTTTTTATTTATGATTTTACAGATCAGCATATTGCTCAATAATTTTTAAGGCCTTGCCTTGCAACAAAATAACTTTCAAATTATGCTATCCCCCGCGCCGGGTGAAGCGCTTAAGTGCGCCAATTTTGAAATTATTGGCGGCTGCGTATGCAGATAATCGTGACCTGCTCCCCACACACACACACACACACACACACACACACACACACAACAGGCACACACACACAGTCAGATAAAGATGCAGGCGGGGCAGATGTAGATCGAGGTTCAGGCTCAGGCTCAGGTTCAGGCACAGCAGCGCGGCCCATAACTCAGGCTGCGCTGAAATACAGTAGAATCTCGATAGGTTGAACAGCTTTCGATATAAGAAATTATTATTTAAATTATACAAAAATAATCATTGATAAATTAAAACGCGATTGTAAGGATATCTGCAGCACGCCGAAGATTTTATACCCTTCTAAGACATTTGCCGATTGATCGCTCCTATGACAGCTATATGATATAGTATTACGATCCGACATATGTACTGCCTGTTACAAAAAGACGGACCTGTGCAAAGTTTCATGAAGATTACGGCCTTTAAGACAAATACTATTTGGCATAGACGAAAGGATAGAGGGACGAACGAACGGACAGACAGACAGACGTGTAGACGAACTCGACTATTTATGCTGATATAGAAGATATCTGGAGGATAACACGAACAAGATTGTACTTTGTGGAGATTTTCCTTAAACTTACGGACGGACAGAGATTATTCAAGATGCACTAATCATACCCTTGAATAGAGATGAAGTAGACACATGCAGTCTGAAATAGACACATTTTGTTTCTCTAAAGATCGCAGCACCGTCTTCAATAGATATTTTAAAATAATATACACAGTCAGCTGTACTCGACTGAATTTTCCGCTTCTTCTATTAAATTTATTTATCATTTTGTTGGTTTTCCGAGCTTGCAAAGTTTTCCACATTAACAAGTTCGCACTGTAGAAAAGTGAACCTGAGCACAAATTGTTGTGCGAAAGTTGTTGGCTTTTTGCTTTGGGCGCAACAATTTTGCTTAGCTATTTGTATATAGAACTCGTATATCATGACACATTAATTTAATTACTCTATTTGGCATAGTTTTCCCAACGTACAATTTTCCAGGCAACAAACCGATCTGAGCTTCCATTTGAGTAAATGCTGGTCAGCCGTATTTGGGGCAGCTTAATATTTTCCCATAAATAATGCGAGAGCTTGAGAGAAAATTACTTTAAAATTTATGGGGGAATCAGACGGACAACAACACAACCCTTCGTGTGTATCTTACACGCTGATTTGGCCCTTTTTATTTTTGCAATTTATGAGCCTGAGAGCCAAAGAGATCTCCGGCTGGAGCAGTTGCCTCCTCCACCTTCGACTCCTCTAGAGTTTTGTGCTGCGGCAAGTGATATTCACAAATAACGTGTTTCGTTTGGTTTTGCCTGTTTTTTTTTCGATTTTTTTTGGCAAGTGGGCGGGCCAATGGATCTTGAAAGTTCGCACGATTGATGATCCACTGATGGACTCACAGACAGGCAGACGGACAATCGGACGGACGGACGGACGGATGGACTGTCAGTCGAACTGACAGTTGCGATGACGCCGACCTGTCACCGCACTGACATAGCCATTTATGTAATTACACGCGGCCCCGGCCATATCACAAAGCGATCGCGATCCCCAACGCACCGCACCGCGAGCTTGTAATTATTTTCTACTTAATCTTCATCACATGTGCAACATGTCGAAAACTTAAGCGAATTGACGCGCTGCAACCAGCTACAAAAAAATAAAAACCTACAAAAAAAGTGTGTGCTGTGTGTACCCACACAGCGTGCATCGATGGATCACACCTGGCGTAGGGTTGGATTCACACCCACATTATTGCTGGTAAAAAAATATTTACTATTGATAAAAACCAACTCTTAAATAATTATACCTCATCCAGTGTAAACTTCAGTTATCTATAAATGGAAAATTCAAAATTCTTTACAAAAAAATTGCTCCATAAATAAGAAAAAGTACAAGAAAGTACGAGGTTCCAGCTTTTATATTGGAATCCGTTAAATTGTCACAAAATGCTGAATTATTTAGAGTAAAATAGAAATACTTTAATAAGATTTAAAAACCAAAAGAAGAAACTGAGAAAGAGTTTAAGAATTTGCTGGGTTGTTTTCTCCCTGTATTTTACAAAACCCTTTAAGCAATAAACCATATCGATGCTGCTTGGACTTACAAATCTATAGGAAGGAGCGGCTTCTATATAAGATACCTAACAGCTATAAGGTCAAAATGAGAATAGGCTCCATAACTTAACTTAACTTCCAAAAGGCCAAAAAGAGAACCTACCCGATAACTTGCTCTATAAAGAAGTAAAAGACAGATAAATCTGAACTCTTTCAACTCTTTCTATAAAGAAGTGATATTGTTTGTTCAACAAATCGAGATATTTATTCTTCCAACAATGAAAAAGAAACGTGGAGCATTTCTTTATGAACAATACAAATTCAACAATGAGAAGTGAGAACATTGAAGCCATAAACATAAACATATACAATCGCTAATAAAGTCACGTAATCAACAAATCACTGTGAAATATCACCGCACGGTGATTTATCGGTTTTTGCAGCCCTGCGGGGCAGCCAAAAGTGAAAATGAATTGGACATCGGCTGTTCGTGCGATGTGCCATGCAAAACGATCTTCTACAACAGGGTCCACCTGCGCCCAAGTTCAAGACTGGCCTCCAGCTTAAACCCTTGTCCCCCCAGCCCCAGCCCCAGCACCCGCTTCAGGTATATATCAGGTGTTTAAGGTTTCACAAAACAATCGCCGCATGCAGATGAAGCGCATGTGAACGTGCCTCGCTTATCTGTGGCAGTTGTTGCAAGCATTTTTTGTTTTTGGGTTCTTTTTTATGCGCTCGGTCAACCTCT
The DNA here is from genome assembly GCF_030788295.1 of Drosophila virilis. Taxonomy (NCBI): domain Eukaryota; kingdom Metazoa; phylum Arthropoda; class Insecta; order Diptera; family Drosophilidae; genus Drosophila; species Drosophila virilis. The sequence continues at coordinate 4,003,928 of NC_091545.1, forward strand.
GACCGAATTTCCAGCGATAATTATCGGTTGGCGTGCAAATATGCGGAAAGAATTCCCCGTGGCTTGTTATTGTCTTTTGTCTTATGTTTTGACTGCTGCTCTTTGATTTTTTGTTTTGAGCTTTAAATGGAACTAATTAAATTTAGCGCAACGCGCATTAAATTTCCTTGTCCGGGCAGCAGTGTTGCCTGCTACGTTTGTTTGCCGTCAAATCTGGCTCTTGCTTTGCGTGCACCGAGAATTATAGCTATTTTACTTGCCAGTTCGAATCTTCAACTTGTTGCGAATTGTAGCGCGTCAAGCGACACAAAGTAGCAAAGCAAAGGAAAACTAAAATGGCATAAATTAAGAGTATAAGAAATTTAATTGGTGGAAGAGCTATGCAAAAGAAAATTGTACACAGCTTGTTATGATCAAATCATGCAAACGTGTTTATGAGAATCACGTAGTACGGCAATAAAAGATATAATATATATAAAAGAACTTTTCTCATATAAATTTGAATAATTTTGGTACTCCTGCTCATCCTGTAGCCCATCACATACTAAGAAAGCATGAAAACCTGTGGGACTCATTTAAATTCTTGAGAATCGCATAGAAGATCTACATTTAAATACACGTTTCTTTTAAACTATCCTATATACCACTTAATCTGGCAACATAATTCTTAGTCAAAATTCTTGTAAAAATGGTTCTATCAAATCTCCTATATAAACATAGGACTTGGGTAATTTAGGAAATTTCTTACGCTCATAACTCGATCAAATATGAAATAAAAAATTAATGAATACGTGTTGCAGTGATTTTGGCGAATGGCAAATTGGCTTACCGTCCGATCGAAGTCATTTGTAAAGATCATTGCAAGAATTTTTTTTATATGTACTAAGGGCAAGGTCGGGTTATACCCGGTTCTATATAATAAAAGTGCATGTATTATGTATATAAAAATTCATACATACCCAAGTAACGTTTAGTAGATGCCAACATATGTGCTTATTAAACACTTACAAGCAGAACTGCTTCAGTTTCTTGGAGCCGGCAACTCTACCATGATAATGAATTCCTTGGCCAGTTCAAACTCCTGTTTCTGCTGCTCGGGCTTCGCCAACTTCGGCTTATCCAACTGCTGATGTTCCTCCTGCAGCACTTCATTGACTTAAATAGCATGAAAATCTGGGGGCCCTACTTAAATTCATGATACTCGTATAGTTTAGCAAATTTCATCTTACATACATACATACATACATACATACAACCATACATACATACATACATACACACACACACACACACACACACATATATACATACATACATACATACATACATACATACATACATACATACATACATACATATACACACATACATACATATACACACATACATACATACACACATACATACATACATACATACATAAATCTACAAATGTACATACATACATACATCTACATACATACATCTACATACATACATCTACATACATACATCTACATACATACATCTACATACATATCTACTTACCCGCCCAACTCCTGCGCCGCCGCCTCCTCCTCCACAGTTGCTCCTCCACAGGCAGTTGGAGCCAAAGTGTACTGCCCTGCTGAATTTCAACAGAGCCTACTTGAATTTTTGAGAATCGAGGAGGAGAGCACTTGATAAAAATTCGTTTTATTTAAATTTGCAGCACAGAAAAATTAGCTTTCTTTGCGTTTGATATTAGAAAACTAACATGCACGCATGCATACATGCATACATACATACATATGTGTGGGTTGTGCCTCGATCAGTCTGTATAGAGTTTTAAATATAGTTTAATTGAATATTTAAAATAGCGCAGCCTTTTTTCGCTTCTTTTCAATTTAGTTTCTTTTGCTGTTCGAAATAGCCGTTTTTCTTCTTCTTTAAAGCTGGCAACACTACGTGACACACACACAAAGACACAGACACGCACACAGAAATCAGCATAATTGGAGCTTGCAAATCATTGGGGTTCCGCCCATTCACACTCTAGCATCCAGCTATACAATTTGGGGCAAAGTCTTCCCTGTTGCCACTCCCTTTGCTCCTGTCTCTGTCTCGGCCTTTGCCTCTGCCTCTGCCCCTGCCCCTGCCCCTGACTCTGTTCGTGCCTTATGCCACACTGATTTAGTGTCATATAAAACCAGTAAGTGAAGATTATGTTACCAGAATTAATTGCAGCCAAGGTGAAGGTAACAACAGGCCCCACATCAGACGGAGGAAATGTCAGTTCCCTTTCCCCTGCTCCACTGCCGAGCACGTGCTAAAGTTGAAGTTGTCTGCTCTTGCCTGGAACACACACTCCTCTGGTTATTTTTTTTTTTTTTTGATAATTTAATTGATAAAATGACAGGTTGAAGCCTTAAAAATTGCCGGCAATCGAACGTATATTGATTTTATGTGCACATTAGCGAGTCTCTGTCCCTGCTTTGTACTTTATTTAAGTGGCGTTTGGCTTGGCACGCCCTCGACTTCTCTGCCAAGAGTTGACTGCAGGTGTTGGCTACACAGATTTGGTGTCATCTTTTGCCAAACTGGGGGTTGATTCAGTTTATGAATATAAGTGCCTTGTGCCTTATTAAGGAAACGAAGTGGCGCTGCAGGAAATATTGATTTACCCATCAGGAAGTGCCTAACAAAATAATATGAATTCAATAAGGGAGCCGAAGTTGGGCTCAACAAAGCTGTTAACGATTGTAGTCGGCTGTATTGGGAATTGGTCTATTGGGAGTTTGAAATGATTCAACTTTTTCTATTAATCGATATAGAGAAAATTCTCTTCAGATCTCATAGTCTTTAAATTGGTCATATTGAAAAGGACAAATAGTAGATGGATTATTGGTAGACAATTTAGACAAATGCTTTTATCTTAGAGACCATAAGAGTCGGAGTCAATTTAATATGGGGGCTCATCTAAGCCGAACACAGCTCAAGTATGTTCAACGATTCGTCACAAAATCATAAATCAATAAAAACAAATCATCTATTGACGTGCAACTTCATATATATACCCAAATATACCACAAACATGTTTTAAGTCGAGCGTAATAAATTCTTTGGCAATTTATTTGCACAATTGAACTCTATTTAAATATGCATTTGCCATCTTAGAAATGTGCTCAGTCTTTGATAAATGCATTTCGTATGCAGCTTTAGAGCAAACAGCAAACGAGTACTCATACTCAAACTCATATTCGGAATTGTATTCGTATCTGTGAGGCAGCTGCAACTAAAATCAAATGCAGCAAATATTTGCGTTTCGGTTCAATATTGAACTCTGACCAAAGCAAACAACTCGTGGACGAATATGCCTGAAAAAAACGAATATGTTAAAGCTTAAATGTTAAATTAAATAAAAAGCAGTTGGGGTGAAAAAAAAGTTACCATTAAATGCTATGTCAAGTGAAAAACTGAACAAGTAAAAGTGCGCTAGACGAGCGAGCCTCGAGTAGGACATGCCCTATATCTAGGCAAAACTTTATAAACAAGAAAAAACTCATTCTGAAATAACTTTTGTACTTTTTGTGAGATTATTGTTAACTTTTTGGGTCATAAATATGCCATTTTAATAAACCTATACACCAAGAATTACACTATATACTATAATATTTGGTACAGATATTCGAATTATGAAATATATATATATATATATAGATATATATACACTGATCAAGTCACAACCCAAGCAACACATTGATAGATATATATATCTTAACATAATTGAATATGCCCCTTAGCGCTATTTATAGGGTATACAAATACAACTAGCAACATAGAAAACATAATATTGCCAAGCACCTGGCAGCAGCAGTCAATTTGCTTGAACAACTGAGTGTAGATTAACGCTTCAGGGATCTGGAGCACTCCCCTTGGCACTCGCTGCCACCCAATTGTGAATCCTTCATAATTATATACATGCAATTAGATGCAGCAACCCTTGCAGGACGCCGTGCAGCCCCCCAAGTAAATGGCCAGTGGCCCAGGAGCTCTCGTTGAACGTGTCGTAAAAAACAATTACCAAGCACCACAAGCTGGTAGCATACAATTCCTGTTGCAAATACCCCTGGCCTCGTTTATGCCACCCACCATCTCTGCCACCTGCCTCCTGCCTCCTGCCATACATTATGTAATCCCTTTCGAGCAACCAAGCAAAGTTGTAAGCGCAAATTGTTTAGATTCCTTTTTGCAACATGCATTTTGTATGCCTCCATCTGTCGCTCTGTCTCTCTGTCCGTATTTCTGTCGAGTTTCGTTGTCTCACTTGCCGCTGTTTTCTTGGGTTTTTTATTTTTTTGATAATTTTCCTGTTGGATTTGTGCTTTTCTGAGTGCGATGCCAAGTAGGAAGACAGACGAGGCAGCGCAAAGCGGATTTCGTGGCATATTTTATGAGCACAGATGTGCGTTCTGCAACAAGAACAACAGAAACCTAGACAGAGCTGACCCAATGGGTTGGTATTTTATGAGAACAAGAAATGCGATTTATGTACACAGTGTCGAATACTAAAGACCCTTGCAAAAATGTAAAGATGAAGGAGAAAATCAACAAGATTCCCTGAATCCAAAAAATGGTTCGAACCAGCGCTTTTTCCAAAAGTTCAATTCGATTTCAATATACGAGCTAGAAAATTGAAATTTGTAGTGTAGGTCTTCCAAGTGATCGCGCAGCACGAGCTTATTTTCGATAGTCGTTAACATGGCCAGATTTCCCAGTAATCGATAAATATCGATATCGAAAACCTGTTTTTTAAGCAAATCTCGTAAGTTTTAAGAGCTACAGTTACCAAATTTGACATGTAGCTTCTGAAATAAGTTACACAGATCAAATATCTTTCATTTTGTAGCTAACGAGGTAAAAGCTATTGCTTAGAGAAGATTTAAGGTATCCCCTAGCCGGGCATTTCTGACTAGAACACAAAATATAGTATATATATAACTCTTTTTTCTTTATTTCAAACCAATTGAAAAACTTTCTAAAATTGTTAAGTTCTGTAAAGAGTTTTCTTATTAGCTCTATCTGTAGTTTTTCTTTTCCTGAATACCCTGGCATTATTGCCATATTTTTATTGCTACTCCGAACCACTTGAACTTTTACTTGTGACCTTCGATGGCTTTCGCTGTCAGGTTTTTTTTTGTTGTTGCATGAAATGTAAATGCTTGTGAGAGACCTTTGAAGTGGCATCTAATCATCCTGCCCGGCAGTCACCCCGCTCCTGTCATAACATGCTGTCATACTCGTTGGAAAAAAACAAAAGCGAAGGCGGATAAAAGAAACAAGCGCGTGCCTCGCTGCGGCTAGAGCTGCAAAAGATGATGAGAAACTTGAGCGTCAAGCAGGCAGAAGCTTTAAGCCGCTAAATTGTATCGGATTACAGCAAATTCCAAGCTAAAATTCCTTACCCATGGGCGGGCGTAGCTCCAGCCCCGCCCGCACTCTGTTTTCCCTGCAGTCGCTATGTTAATGAAGGTGCAGTTTGTGGTGGGTGAGTGGTCGGGGACGGGCGTAGTTGGTGGAAAGCCAAGTGCTGGGGAGCTCGAACGTCAGAACGTTGTTTTTTTTTTTTTTTGTTGTCGTCCTGCTGTTGCTGCTCGACTAAAAATGGCTGCGGGGCATAGAATGCATTGAAACGGAGAGAGAGAGAGAGAGACGGCCGGGCGGACAGCCGACCGGAGAGAGAGAGACGCCCGGATGACACACAAGTGCTGAACCCGTGAACTCGGTCGGTCGGCCCAACCAGAAACAGGGCTCGAGTTCGAGTTCGAGGCATAGCACGGTGAGCGCGAATCTTAACACAGTTACAGTTAACAACTCGAAACGAACCTTTTTAAAAACCAGCTCGCAAACGAGCAGAGACAATCAATCGCAATGGTTAAAGTCCCTCCCGTTGCCCCTCAGCCTCTACATCCCTCTTTTTGCCTAACGTTAAAACAAAAATGTGAGTTGAACGCGCACAAAAATTGCACACAATTTGCCTAATTCGCGCCGCGCTGCCCCCTCTCCGCTGCCACGAAAGAAAACAGGATGAGCCGCGGTGCTGAAATTGCTGCGGTTTTTATACCCTATACCTAATAATTGGGTAAAGGGGTAGCGCACATTAGAAGATGTGTTGCCTTTGCATAGAAAATTCTAAAAAAAAGTAACTCTCAAATTGAACGAGATTGTCATGCTCGACGGCATTTTTGTCGTGACTTGTTCTCTAGCTTAATTTTCTATTTAACATTTATGGAATTATATAAATGGCATATTTTTAAATTATATTAAATTATGTGCAAAATATCACGTAGTCCTTAATCGATTGTTGATGTGAAAGTTATCAAAAAATAATAATTTGAATTTTTTCGGTCGTTAAAGTTGGGTAAGTTAAGGGAATGCCCCTGCTAAACTTGAAACTTTCATAACTTTGCCAAAACTTAAACGATTTTTCAGATTGAGTGTGTTTTGGTCTTGGCTTAGCCTCTAGATCGATTCTGTATTAACAAACAATGAATACCAGCAAATATAATTTGTATATATATAGTTTTAGTAATTTTATTGTGTGGTTCTCCACCTTCTCATTTGTCTAAAGTCTTGAACCTGTATTTTTGATCGATTGTGGCAAATTAACTTGGTTAACTTAGTCAATAAAAGTTTGTTAAATAAATTTTTGGATGTAACCATTTTTTTTTTGCATATGTAGGGAATGCCCCTACTAATCTTCATTGACAGCATTTTAGTCAGGTTTTGTTATAGAGTTCAGTCAAATTCAAACATTTTTGTGTGGGGTATTACGCTCTTTGTGGCTGTTTCAGCATTTGCTTAAAGCTGCTGCTGCAGGGTGACTTTTAGTCAAGCACCTTTGTGTATGGCATTCTTGTTTTGTTTTCTTTTTCGGGCCATGGCAACTGCAATTATTGTTTGCGGCTTTTCAATTGCCTTGGCACAGCTTCAGCTTCAGCTACAGCTTCAGCTTGAGCTCCAGCCCAGCTTTAGCTGCAAGTTCAGGCTCCGAGTCAGTCATCATAAGGTGAGAATATAATAGCGCAATCGTGAGATGCGTGACTGCAATTGCCCCTACGCCTGGCCGCTAACTATGCACACTGGGCCAGGACATCTACCAGGAAGAAATATAAAGAAAAGAAAGCTAATAAATAAATATGCCAGCTAATATAGACTAAGCTTAGCAAACATTCTGTAAATTGACTTAGCCAAAAGGTGTAAACTGGTTAAAATCAACGTCTAACGTTTTGTTGTCTTTGTCCCACTGTGCCTGGTCTGATGATCTGATCTGCGTCTGGCTTTAAGCTCTGGGCTCAGCTGATAAGCAGGCCCAAACAAACAAATAATAATGCACGATTTGTGGGCCGAGGCAGAAATATTTTGGCCTTTGATTGAGCAACGCGCGCGCATGGCCTTTAACTAATTGAGCTTCATTGTGAGAAGGCGGGCTCTAAAGTTTTTCCTTGCCGCAGACACGTTTCCTGTTTGCTCCAAGCGAACCTCAGACAGGCAGCTCTCTCTCCCTCTCTTTCTCTCTTCCTCTCTCCCTCTCTCTGGCTTTCTCTATTTCTCGCAAGCTGGTCTTAGAGAATGGGCCTGGAATCTGCGGTTGCCATTTAATTAAAAATGAAAAGTTCTTGTTAAGAAAAGGGTCTGCCGCCGGAGCATTTGCGGAAAATTAAAAGTTTTCTTTTCCATATACTTCACTTTTATTTTTTATTTGTTGTTTGCCTGGGAAAATGTCACATGTGTGTGGCAACATTTTGAGCATTTGGCATTTTCGGCTGGGCCCTCCTCCACATAATTGTGTGCAAGTTTTTAAGTTTTAAATGAGTTCTACACATTTCCTACGAAGGCTGGGCAGGCGCCAGATTCTGCTTAAATTCCTTCAATTGTTATAAAAATAAAGTGAACTGTTAGGTCGGTCGATCATTTGTAATAATATCACATTGTTGTCTTGGGCCATAAAATGTGTCCTTTTGGGGCCGCATTCTTGGCCAGAGCTTAAAAATGCAAAGCTTCAAAGCCATAAAATCAAAATAAAAACTTTGACTCAGACGCAGCAGGAGAAGAATGTAAAAAAAAGGCAACAAAATCGTGCAATATTAAAGCGAAGTCTATTAAACTTTTTGCCACACACACGCGCACAGCAAAAGTTGTGGGGTGAAACTTTTGGCATGTATAAAACATATGATTGTTGTATGATGGCCCCGCGGGCCAATTTGCCTGTCGAGCACCAATGGCAAAGACGCACGGTGGTCAAAAGTTACCAAAAAAAAAAGTAAAATTTTAAACATTTGATTTAATATCGATTGCTGTTATCGATAAATATGATTATAAAGCTTTTTCAACACTTGAATAAATATGAAATAGATTTCTAATATATTTAATTTATCCAAAAATAGACGAGCTAGAACACTGACTGAACAAAATTTTGAATGAGTCGAAAGTATAAATTATAAATATTTGGAAGTCGCCATTTGGGTCAGACTTCAAATGTAGCCCGCGTTTTGTTTATGAAAATATGTACGAGGTGCAATATTTTCAGTAAAACGGGCAAATCGAATTGTTTCAAAGATATTTTACCATAAACAATATTCAACGATAGAAAAGTCAGTTTTACGCATTGAACCTAAAGACAGAGAGTTATTTTAAATCTTAAACTTTAGTTTATATTTTATATTTATTTTTATATAATATTGCTACAGACTACAGATTTTATAGATTTTAAAATTTATATAGTACGAAATTCTTCAATAAATTTGTTAAGTTGGCCAAGAAAAAGGCATTCCAATTGTTTTCCCACCACTGTCCGCTACAAAAGCTCGTGAAGGCATTCGAGAGCAGCACACCCGAAACCAGGACACAGGACGACCTTAGTCCATCATGCTGTTGGCAAAAGACGTTTGTGCCGCTGCGCAGCGCGCTAATAAAATAAACCTGTGTAAACGTGCCGCAACTGCCGTTGCACGTCTTTTACTGCCATCCGACCCCCCTTCATCCACCAAATTTCTACCAAGCCCAGCGTTTGCCTGTGGCCTGTAAATTTGAGCGCCTCGTGCAGACATAAATTGTGTGTTAAATACATTTTATGCGTTTGCCCAAGCCCATGTGTAAGTCAGTCGACTGCAAAACGCAATCAAGGTCGCCGCCTGACGGCAGAGGAGCAGCTACTACACTTAGAGAAAAACTTGGCAATGACTGGCATAAAATTTATAATTGTCTGTTTTCAATTTCAAGTACCATATGCTTTTTAAGATATTGTTATCAGAGTAGAACAATAATTTTAAAAAGAAATAATGAGAAAAAAACCTTGGATTAAGTTAAAACAAAATTTTTCTGACTTAAACTAAGCGAATATAATTTCTCAATAGAAGTTTGCTGCTCTTAGATGCCGTATTTTCGTCTTGTATTTAGGAACTTAGAGAGATTTGAAGAAGTCTTGAACTTATGTAAAAAACACTTAATACAAGATTTATCATTTAGAAAATTTGGTAGCACGCAATACTTACTGCAAGAATATCCATGCTTAAAATAAACCTACAAAATATGAGCATGGATTATGAAATCATAAGGTTTTTTTCTGAGTGTACGACGTCGTCTTCCTGTTGACGTTGCCCGGGGGCCAAAAAGGCGTAGGACCTTTGTCTATGATGTATGGTGTGCACAATGTTGCGTATTAGAAACGCACGTATTACTGCCACAGCCAGAGTTCTTCCTCCAGCCCGTCCGCCTGCTCCTTCTCCTCCTCCTCCTCCTCTAGCTCGTGCTGTGCCTCATCCTCGTTTGTAATCCTTTGGCTGCTCTTTTTGTAGTTCTGGCACAGTTGATGGAGGCGGCAGCTGAGCATACACATGTTTATGTCACAATTGGACTACATATTCTACACTTTCTAGACAAGTGTGTGTTGGTGTGTGTAAATGTGTGTGTGTGTGTGTGTGTGTGTTGGCTGTGCGCTTGTGTTCACTTTACTCCTTGAGCTTGGCATTTCCTTTGTGAATTATAAAGAAATTTGTTGTGTGATTTTCTTGTTGTTGTACGCAACGTTTTGTTCGGTGCGTGTGGGCGTATGGGATGGTGGGGTGGGTGTAGGGGGGTAGGGGGGCGTGTCTGATGTTAGCAACGCTGCAAAAATTCATTGCATACTTTTTGTTGCCAAGCGACAAGTCGCTTTTACTACACTTAAGCTGCAATAGCACCAGCTGTAAATTGTGTTTAAGCCTCAGATGAGTAAAGAGCACAAATAAGGAGCCATAAGCTGCCTGTGGAGCTAAAAGCTGTATTAGCTTTAGACAAACCGCCTTTAAAACAAAATTATAGTTTTTTTTTGTTAAAGCTCTCTTAAAACTCATTTGAAATCATGCATTCAATCCTTCTTGTTGTATTGCAAATCTCATTATTGAGTTAGTCTTCGGTCAGCATGATCTTTAAGACCTAAAAGCTTTAAAGCTGACTTGCAACTTTTCCTTTGACTTTGCGTTTAGCTTATATGTTTATATTCATTTTATTCCAATCGAAAAGCTCAACAAGCAGTTTCTGCAGCTTTCAGCTCTCAGGTAAATTATTAAATTAATTTAAAAGCGCTCACGTCAATATTAAAGGTAACTTAAAGCAGCGAAAAAAGGCATTTGAAAGCTTCAGTTTAGTTGTTTCAATTCATTGTATAAAGTTCACATTCCGCTTAAAGCTCACATAAAGCTCTTAAGAATGTTTACCTTATATTTACTCCACTTTACTCCTATTTACTTATCTTACAGTTTTTTAGACTTGTTCAGCTTCTGTAGACTTGATTGTCTACTTTCAGCTGATGTCATCGTGCCTTTTAGCGCCTGCAAGAACAACAACGGAAGTTTGCTTTAAGACGCAGTCAGCTTAAAGCCAGTCTCATTTCTATCCCGAGAGCTAACCCTATTCCCTAACTCTTCGTGGCTGGAACCAACACTTTGCGTTGTGCCCCGCCCACGCGTTGCCTAGCATTTCATTCATTTTTTTTTAAATTCCATTTAATTTGTTGCGAAATTTTCTTCAATTTTGGTTCTCTTGTTTTGCTACTTGCAAAGCGCTTAATTACCAGCATTTCGATGGGCTCTGCTGCGGCAGCTGCTGCGGGTCCAGTTTGACGCTAAATAACGCACTTAAAATTAATTTGGCCAATTTAGCTTGTATTTAGCTTGTTGAAAGCGATTTTTTGGGTACGGGTTCGGGCTTACAAAATTTCTAAAGATAGCGAAAATGTTACCTGAAATTTAAAGTTTACAAAAGTGAAACTTAAGACTTATATTCATTTCGCAGAGTCAGCTTAAAGCAAATCAGTTGGAGCTTGAAGCATTACTTAAAGCTTTAAGTGACGCTTAAAGCTGTATCTTAAGAGTATTACAGCTTAAAATAATTGATAGCCGTAAGCTGTAACTGAAGTTTAAAGCTTAAATGAAATTATAATTAAACTAAATAAGTGTAAGCTCGAAATTAAGCTTTAAGCTTTGGATAAACTTTTAATTTATTTTATTCAAGAGAAATCAAAGTCCTTAAATCCTTTGTAAGCTTTGGCTTTAAGTGAAGATTACATGTATTGATAAGTTAAAGATTCAGCTAAATAAGCTTCAGCTTTAAATAAACGAACGTCAGCTTAATGTAAAGCTTTAATATTAAATAAATAAATATTTATTTAGTTGCAAAAACCAATGAAAATTTTGAAAATGAAGTTGCAAAAACCAATGAAAATTGTGATAATAACATAATAATTTGTATGTTCGTTTAAATCCATGAAACCGCAGCTGGTTGTTTTTAGCGTTTGTGCTGGTTCACATGCTTGAAATATTTTATTTAAATGCATTTCAATTTGCGGTTGTGCGTGTTGTAATTGCTTTAATGAAATATGCGTGAGCTTTATAAAAATTTAATTTGCAAATTTTGTATGGCCATTGTAGCGGATATTTTGCCTATAGCTGAATAGTTTTTCACTTGTGCGTTTATAGAGTGGAAAATCGTTTGCAATGTTGAAGAACACACAAGCGGCTTATTGGCTAATCAGTTTGCGTAAATAATACATAATTAAACAATGCAAAGCTTTTAACAAACGTTAATATCAATTTCCACTATTTAATTGCTATTGAATGCAATGGTGAGGGGAGAGGGGCAAGTGCAGATGAAAGAAACGCTTTGTGCAAAGCAATTGCGACTAACTCAAAGGCTTCAAACTACTTAACCTCGCGCTTTGTGTACCTATTGCAGTTCGACTGAAACAACAGCGAAATAATCGCTGCCTATAGATACACATAGATAGTTGCATAGATACAAAAGTTAGATAGATGCCTTTGTGTCACTGCAATTGACAAAATAATCACTGCAACATGCAGCAGCAGTCTTGGCTTGTAGCTACACGCTCTTTACAACAGTCAGAACAACAACAACAACAACAACAATAAACACAACGACACACATATTTTCCCGCCTAAAAAAAATAAGCTAACAGCAGGCAGTGCAGCAGCAACAACAACAACAACAATAATGCGCGCTAGCAACAAAAACTAAGAACAGCAACAAGATGCTCAGCAACATTTTCTCATGCGCACGTTTCTGGCATGCAGCAACATTCCCCCATTGGCAACATTTGGATGCTGTTGCTAACGTTGCTGTTACTGTTGTTCTTGTTGTTGGCAATAACATTTGCAGCTGCTGTTGCTGTTGTTGTTGCCGATACATTTGCTGCTGTTGTTGTTGTTGCTAATACACTTGCTGCCTTGTTGTTGTTGTTGCTGCTGCTGCGGCTGATGCTCGGCGACTTCGGCTGTTGCTTCGCCCGCAACTTCGTGTGTTGCTAGGTTCGTGTTGCTGCTGCCGCTGTTTTCACAACATTTTCCTGTGTGTGATTTTTCAACAGTTTGCAAAAAGTTTTTTTGCACTCAACGCCGCAGTCTGCGTTTGTTGTCGCTGGCGCTTGGTACGCAGCGCGCGCGTATCTCACAGATACAGATTTTACGTAAAACATACGCTTAAAGCTAGAAAACGAACGTACGTTGAACTGCGACGCTTTGTTTAACAATACGCAAAACAAAAAATAATAATAATAAAAAATCGAGAGAAACCTAAGAAAAAAGATATATGGCAAAGAAAAAAAATCAAATGATATAAAAAAGTTGTAAAAAACGTAAAACGGCCGTTATCAACGTATTTTTAAGCCGGCATAAGCTGCCAGTGTCTATGTGTGTGTGAGTGTGTGCGTGTGCGTGTGTAAGCGGAAGTCACCGCAGCCGCCATTGTTGCCGAAGCAAAACGGAAGTGTGTTATTAGTGCGACGGAAAATTGTATTTACTTGAAATGTACTTGAAAAATTTATTAAGTGAAAAGTTCGTGTGCGCACAAAAGTAAATCAAATTAATTCAAATTTATTGCAAGTCAGCTAAAAATCTACATACGACTTGATGCTCTTTGTGCATGTGTGTGTGTGTGTGTACGTGTGTGTGTGCGGCACGTTGTCAAAAGTTTTAATTGAGGAAAACTTATACGAGTAGCTGCAGCTACATAAATGTTCGTTATGCTAATTGAATCACAGAGGAACTCTGCAAAAAACTAACAGGCAGCAAGACAGAAAGAGAGAGAGAGAGAGAGAGAGAGAAAGAGATAGATAGAGGGAAAAAGCAGCTTTCAGCGAAGCGCCAAGTTGTTAAAAAGGTTTGTCAATTAAACACTTATTTTGGCTAACAACTTTATTTTTGCCGCACAACTGCCGGAAACAAAGTTCGGTTTGTCTGCGAAACACTCTGAAGTGGCATATTATTAACTTCCACAAAAGTTGAAATTTGTGTTTTGATTAATGGTTGTTTATTTGTGGCAAGGTTTCGGGTTCTTAAACGATATACCGATTTACCCCTGTTTGCCTTTTAATTGAGAGTTGATCATATACGCATTTAGCTTACATTTCTATTGAATATCATGCTATATTATCTTGCTTAGCACATATCAATATATAATTATTTGTTTTAAGTTAAGATCTACATGTTTACATCCTTTGCAAACTTAAAATACAGAATAATCCTGAGGGACATTCGCAAAAAGTAATCTATCAAACATCTGACATCTTACCAGATCTTTCCAAGGCAATAGCTTTTCTATAATAAATGGATTTAAAAAGATTATTCATATACTTTTGTATTAAACAGCTTCTTATAGAAGAGAGGTAGCTTTATTTGTATTGCCGATTCGCACAAGACTTTTCCAAGGCGATTAGAAACTGGATGTAGATTAAATAAGATCAGCTTCTTATAAAATAAAAAAGACTCTCACTACCAGGTCTTCTAGGCGGCGGAAGTAGACCGACTCGATCGGAAGATTTTGTGTGTCGCAACATTTGTTTCAAGAAGTATCTGAATCTTAAAAGTGTAGTACTTCATAGGCTTTTTAGAGAAACAACCCCCAGAAGGCACTCGAAAGATATCACGGATGGCCACAAACTATAAACTTACACTACTTAATCTCTACACAAACCTGGTATACGAGCTGGGATCCTCCGCTGTAGAAAGATATTCCATATTACTTGCCTTATTTTATTGCCACACAAATTTCATTTTTTAAACACTTTCCATTGCTTTATGCCCCCCCTTTGAAATCTGAGTGCTCTTTGTTTTTCATCATTATTCATAACGTTTTTCATCGTTAATAACTTTTTGAATGCGCAAACTTTTACAATTCGTGCAATATTAAATTCAATAATCACTTAAGCCTCATAAATATTTCAGCCCAATAAAAAACATTCAAAGCCTGCCCAGCTCTAATCCCCGCGCCTGCTCCCTTCTCCTCTTGGTCCTGCTCCTGTTGCCCGGTGCTCGTCCATGTCCGACTTCTCGTCTGTCCGGCTGTCAATGTCATTTCGATGATTAAAACTTCAACGCAAATAAAATGGGAAAAGTATGGCTAACCGGAGCAGTACCGCCTGTTAACCTCTCACCCCTGCCTCAGGCCCTCGTCCCTGTTCCAGTCCCTGTTCTCAGTCCCAGCCGCAGCTCAATCATCCACCGACGCACTTGCTCTTGTACCATCTCCTGTTTTTACTTCTCCCTTTATACATTTTTTTATTAATGAAAACATAAACATCCCAAGTTCTCTATTTGCTTTTGTGTTGATGCCCGGCTGTGCCTTTGTTTTCTTATGGTCGTGGGTCGTAATAAATTTTTAATTTCGCTTAATTGAAAATGGGACCGCCTGCCACATGTATAAAAAATATTTGCCGTCTGCTCTCCGAGATTCGCGGACTTATTGAAAAAGTATTTTTCCGCGCGCGTTGCCAACTCGACTGCAGATTAACCAAATGCGGCCAATCAAATTCAAGAAGCCGAAGAAGCACGTGGTGTCCCCCAGTGGGACTTGGCGCTGTCTGGCAACGCCACTCGAGAAGAGGAAGCAGACGCGTTGAGGTGTGAAAAGCTGCTCACATATTTATCTAGCTGTCTCCCGGCCATATACAGCCAAGCGTTTAAGCAAACAACAGCAGACATAGAGGGGAGCGAGAGGGGTACGACTGGTCGAAAAAATGGGTCACATACTTGTCTCATGAATGGGGCACAATGTTGTGGCGCCTCGGAGAGGCGCTGTGGCATCTACGGCAAAGTGCCTGCCACTGAGTTACTGGGGGAACTGTCAAATAGGGCTGGGGACTGTGCCATAGACACATCTGCCATCTTCTGCTGCTATTGTCCCATTGTGTACGGTGGCAAACGACGGTTTAATTGCTGCCAAGATCTGTCAAGTGTTTACAGACAGTTACGGCCCACAATTCCACAACAATTTAAATACGTTACTCCAATGATTTATATCATGTTTACAGTTATTAGTTTCTTCTTCTTGTAGAGTTACCAAAAGGTTAGCAGACTTGTTTTTTTAATGCACTGTGTCTTCAATTTGTATAATATATATATTTTTAATACACTTTTTATGTACGTGTTGACTCTTGGAAATAATTTCCCATGGGCCAGAGCTGCCATATCTTATTTTTGCGCAGTATTTACTTTTGTTTTTTTCTAAAATTGGGCAGCTCTATTGGTGCCTTAATGGCGTTGCCATATGTCAAAAAAATTATATGCTATCTTTAAAATGGCTGTAAACCTAAAGCAAATGTTGTTGCTTTGTTCTAGCTTCAGGTTTGGAATCTTCTAATTGCCATTTTTTGCGATTACGAAGTGAAATATCTTCTGTGATCCTTTCATTGATGCTGTCTTTGTGGTCTAAAGTACTTAGGGTCAATTTTTACATTAATTTTATATTCATTTAATTTTGATCCAAATAATAATAATTCCTAAAAAGTTTTTACATTACATTTTCAAATAAATAGACTGTTTCTTGAGCAACAGGTTCGGTTTATGTTACATAAAACAATGTTTATCCCAGGCTCAAACCACTAGTTAAAACTGGTTTGTGGACTTGCTTCTTACAATTTTTCGATGCATACTCGAGTCTGATTACCTTAATATTGAAATATTGAAAAATAATTGAATAGTTTGTGGTACATAAAAAAGAAAACCCCAAGGCAAAGCAAATGTTGTACCCAATGATATTTTCCTCTACAATTCAAATTACGTTTCTTGCAATAATATTTTTATGGGACTCATTGCATGCCCGACTGGCGTTTCGTCTAATTAATGTTCAAATCGGCCCATGGTGACATACGTCAGATGATCCCTCCGCTCCACTTGCCCAGCAGCTGGTCTCCACTTCCTTATGAGGCTACTTGGCTCGTTAACATTTTTCCCACAGGCTGCCAGCAGCGAACCTGCTGCTGCTTCTCGCTTGGGTTTCTATTCAGATGCAGTGCCTGTTCCTGCATCTTATTTATTGCATATAAAGCGACACCTTCAACCGGCTGCAACCGAGGAGGAGCTGTCCTTCTCTCAAATGACGTCGTCAACGTCGCCTGAGCAACGTTTTGGCATAAATTAAGGAAGGGCATTTGCTGCTGCAACTGGACAATGCTCAGAGGGGAGCGGGGGAGGGGCGGTTAAAAGGGTTTGTGGACTTCAGTTTCTGTCAGCCGGTGTTTGCATTGCATTTTGTCACACGTTGCTGAAAGCGACGCCAATTTGTCTGAAATGTTTTGAATTCTAAAGCGTTGATAATGTGAGGGGGGGAGTTGTGGAGGGGAACTAAGCGGAACTAGATGGAAACGTGCTGCACGTGCTGAATACCGAATGCGGATGTGATGTAGCTCCTGCTGAAGCTGAGCTGTTTTGTGTTTGCACTCGGTGGGTCATTCGTTGAGTGGGTCGCCTGGCAACACCTCCAGCTATTTGGCTTGCTATTGTCTCTCTTTCTATGTGTGTGTGTGTGTGTGTGTGTGTGTGTGTGTGTGTGCGTGTGTGTTTGGCATTTGCCATTTGCCTCTTTCATATTCACACGAGCCAGCTCACAGGCCGCACTTTGAGTCAATCAACAATTGCTGCGCCAGCCACAATCACATTCACATTCGCATCCATTGGCATGGACATCTGCCACGGCCACAGGCAGCCGTGTGAATTATGCGCCGATAAAGCTGCCCCGTTTTGGGGGCCAGCTCGTTACCCATATTGTGTTGCAGCCGCCGCCAGAAAGCAAAACACCTGCTGCAGATGCCACAGTCTGTTTGTCCGTCCGTCCGTCCGTTTTGGCCCAGCTCACACATTGATCTTATCGCAAGGCGCGCGAGCACACACCCAAAATGAAAGAGTAAGGCCAAAAAAAAAAAAAAAATGAAGAAAAATGTGTTCTAATCAAGCGTGCTCGACTGGCTGATACCCTACGTCTTCGCTAGCCTGCTTCGCTTTGTGGATATACTGATGTGTTCAGCTCTTATAATCTACCAGTAGCAAGCTAAACAAACTAGGGCTATATATTTATATTTATCGAGTTCTGGGCAATCTGAGAAATTATCGATAAGTTGTTGCAAACGCTAAATGTGTGTGGTATATGGAACACTATAGATATTGCATCTCTATTATTATGCCCTTCTGGTAATGCTTATAAACTAGAGCTAGACATCGATATTAATCGATTATCGAGTTTTGACATAACTGGGAAGTTATCGATAACTGCAAGTAAGTTCGATATAAGCAAGGTGTATGGAAATCTACAATTCTGATCTTCTAATTGAGACATTCTTAAAGCAAAAATGGGGAGAATCAAAAACTATCGATTGTGGGGAAACGCAGCGAGTTATCGAGCAATCAAAATAAACTCGGTGTAGCTTTGGCCTATGAAATCCTACTAAATGGACACCTCCAGCTCGTTTTGTCTGAGAGACAGCTGCAGCTCACTTGCGCTGGCTGGTCAAGATTATATATACCCTCCCATCGATACAGGGTATATATATATATATATAGAGAGAGCGAAAGAAGAACCACGAGCATCAAAGGCAGAAGAACTCCTTTGAGCAGCGACTGCCGTGCTACGTAGCCTGCGTCTGGCGTTTGAATCCCGAGTTGAGTCTCTGCTTCTTATCTCTATGGGCTCCATGAACTGGATGCCTGTGCACGGCTGCTGATGCTGTTGCTGCTCCGGCTGCTGCCTTGGCCTTGGGCCTTGGCTTTAGCTTTGGCTATTTCTTTTTTCTTGGCCATTTATTTACATACATTTCTGTGCGCTTGCAACTGGCTCGAGTCAAGGGCCGCAGCTCGCCTTATTGTCTGGCCACGACGCGGACGCGGATGCGTACGACGATGTTGGCTGCTAATTTCGCCTTTTCACAGATTTCGCGTGGCTCCATTTGGTATTTTGTGTGGGTTGCGACTCAAGCAAAAATCTTTGCCAATCGTTGACTACACTTTCATATGGTTGTGTATTTAAGCTAGTTAAAAAAGCTTGCACAATGTTTAGATTGACTGTTAAATAAATAAATTTATAGCATATATCCAAGCAGATTTGTTAGAATCCAATTTTGAGTAGAGTTCAAATCTAGCCCGCTTTTTGTATATGAAAATATTTGGGAACTGCAATATTTTCAGTACGAAGGGCAGCTATGAATTAAATTTCTTGACAAGGTTTGAAGCACAAGCGAAACTTACTTCTTCATCAATCGAACTTAAAGGCCAGGTAGTTGCTCACGAGTCTGACTAACCTGCTATTCAATAGTGTATTGAGTCGTCGTTTTGTCTTACTTTGGGTTTTTCTTGTGTTCCTCACGTCCTGACTTGTGGGAGGTTCATGAAAAATTGAGCAAGTGCCGCACTTGCAATTTCAACAGCTCATCTGCCGCCGCTGAGCAAAACAATTTTGTTTCTTGGCAGCTGCCAGTTTGAGCCTCGCCCGTTTTTTCGTGGCAATATCTGAAATCCAGGGATTTACTTTTTTACTGCCTTTTTTTTTTTTTTTTTTTTGGAATTTTCGAACGCGCTGCGCTTAATTCTCAGTTGTCAGCAACGTCAACAACTATTCTTTTAAGAAATTTCTCTTCATAATTAAACATTTTATAAAGTTTTTTTTTTTTTTCCGAACGAAGAGAACAAAGAGTGCTCTTGCTTGGCATTCTCCTTGCATGGATGCTTCCAGTAAAGCCGTCTAATTGGTGAAAGACCACGAAGAACTACTTCTGTAATCATGTTCCTTTAATTCCATTGAGAACATATAACTATTGCTATAATTTGTTTATATTATATATATTTATTGTAATTTTTATTCTCATAAGTATGGGATATAAGCACCCGCATATTATTATTCACACTCGGATTCTCGTCTTATACTAACTTATACTAGAAAGAATACCAAAGAATTTTAAGAATTCCATATATATATTAAATTTATTCTGTAGTCAGCTTTATATACTTCACTTGTGTTTGGTTTTCCAGCTTTCGTCAAATATTTGTTGTATTCCAAAGCAATTTTCTTTGGAATTTTGTCAATGGCAAATCCCTCAATTCGGCCAAACTTCAATCAATTGAGACTTGGGCACAAATACCACAATACATCGGGCCATACAATTACTAAGCCCAGCTGGAGATTCAATATCCCCACGCTCCCCCCTCTCTGTCCCTTTCTCCCTCTCCCCCTGCTCCATTAGCATGTCAATGACCAGCTGCAAAGCTCTAGAGCTCACCTGCGGCAGATAAAGCTCCCAAGTGCGGCTGAGACTGAGGCTGTGCCATGAATTTGCAGATGATGTGCACTTTTTTATGCGGGCGGATAGGCTACACCCCCTTGGCTGCTCCTCGCCTCACCACCCCTCCATAGACCATCCCACGCAGTTGACAGTCTTTTGCACTTGCCCCGGCTCTAGTTGCAGTTGTTGTTTTTGGCTGTTGGGCAGGAAAAACATACAAAAGCGATTCATAGATTTCCGTTTTACTGCGCGTTGCAAAACAATGGCATTTTCATGTTGCACGTAAAATGCAACAACAACAACAACAACAATTCGTTGCACGATAGAACTTAAGTGCAATTTCATTTTTTCCCAATATTTTCTGCCATTGGCGCCCTTTTTTAAGTGTACCAAAAACAATGCGCAGGGCACACAAGAATTACGAGAAAATGTTAAAAAGAAAAAAGCGGAAGAAAGGAAAAATCAACTGATACGAGAGGCAGCCAAGTGCCTCAGGATAGCTATCACAAAACAATTTGTGATCTAATGGCATTGGAATGTTGCCATATATATACACCTACTTCTAGGTAGATAAGCATACAATTTATTGTCCTGGGCGGGTATAAATAGTCGTTGTTTACACCAATTGAGACACAGTTCTACTGAAGCTCTCAAGATGGTAAGTTGAGGAACTCCACTTTCCAGTGGAAGAATACTCTAATTGTTGTGTTCTTTTCCAAAGAATAAGCTACGACTTGTTGTTTTATTGGTTGCGCTGCTGAGCACTCAGGCAAGCATTATCAGAAAACCTGAGGTGCAGCAGCAAGCCAATGTGGTGTCTCAGGTGGCTGAGAATCCTGCGCAGCCAGTGCGATCGACAGTAGAGCAAGCCAGTGCGGTGATCCAGCCGGCTGAGAACCCTGTGCAGCCGTTACTGTCGAAGGTAGAGCAAGCCAATGTAGTCTCCCAGGTTGGGATTCCTGTGCAGCCGGCACGATCGACCTTGGAGCAAACCAATGTTGTCTCTCAGGTGGCTGGGATTCCTGTGCAGTCGGAACAATCGAAGGTAGAGCAAGCCAATGTAGTCTCCCAAGCAGCCGAGATTCCCGTGCAGTCCAAGAAGGAGGAGCAAACCAATGTTGTCTCCCAAGTAGCCGAGATTCCCCTGCAGTCGGCGCCGTCGAAGGAAGAGCAAGCAAATGTGGTGTCCCAACTGGCTGCTCAAGCCAATATAGTTGCCCAGGCGGTTGGAATTCCTCTTCAGCCGGTACGATCAACGGAAGAGCAAGCTAATGAGGTTATCCATCTAGCTGAGAATCCTGTGCAGCCGGAACAGTCGAAGGTTGAGCAAGCTAATAAGGTGTCCCACGTGGTTGGAATTCCTGTGCAGCCAGAACAGTCGAGGGTTGAGCAAGCCACTGTGGTCTCCCAGGAGGCTAAAAACCCTGAGCAGGCGGTACAGTCGAATGTAGAGCAAGCTAATAAGGTTATTCAGCTCGGTGAGAATCCTGCGCAAGCTAATGAAGTCTCCCAGGTGGCTGAGATTCCTCCACAGCCCGCACTGTCGCAGGTTTCCAATGCAGCTAATGTGGTAGCCCAAGATGTCCCGCAGATAGTGCATCAGCAGAAGCAGGAGGAGCCCAAGCTTTCCCATGTGGTTGCCATGGAAGTTAAGGCTCAGCAGGCGCAAGCGTCCAATGTGGTGCCCAAGGCAGCAGCTGCTCCAGTCCAGTCTCAGGCGCCAACAGTGGTTGCCACGGAGCAGCCAGAAGAAAAACCAGTTGCCAACAAGGAAACCCAAACAGTGCAGGAGCAAGCCACCAATGAAATCTCTAAGAACGAGATCCCGGAGCAAGTCGTAGTCAAAGTGGAGGGCACTGGCAATCCGGTTGTGAATAAGGCGCAAGCTGAAGGACGCACCAAATATGAACTCCAAGGTGGAGAGCATTATCCGGAGGAATTTTTCATTATTGATACGGATCCAGTTACGGCCAACAACACAAACACAACTGCCAAGCCGCCGAATAACACGCACATACACAACCATTCGCACGATCATCATTATATACAATACAAGCCGTCGCTGTTTCCGCTGCCGCCACCATTGTTCGCAGGATTTGTGCCACAGGGTTCGGGCTCAGGCTCTTACCATACCGACAACAAATACGACAATGGCAACGTGATCAACCCGGTGCCCCCATATGGAGGTGGAAATGTTCATCATTCGTATGGTAAGCCCGGCTACATTTCTCTACCTCTGCTGCCTATTCCCTTCTGGAAACCCCAAGGCGGTGGTCAAGGTGGTCAAGTCGTCAATTACACAGACCCACATCAGACGGAACAACTGTACAACAAAAAGCCCTACTATTACAATGGTGCTCCTTACTACGATCCCTCGGAGTTCTATATACATGAGCGTCGCGCACCCGAAGGTCAGGATCAACAACAAGGAGCACAAGGCGCACCGAATCAGCAGGCTCTTCAGCTCATTGGTCACATCTTTATATACAAAACACCCGAGACTGGACCAGCCCAGCCTAACCCAAAGCCAGCCGTACCCGTAGCAAGTGATGATAATACGAAGAAGTCTGAAGGTTCTCCCGTTAAAATCGATGAAAAAGTCGGCAGCTCTCAACTGCTGCTGCAGCCTGTTCTTTATGCTCCGACCAACAACAAGGAAGAGGGCGGCTTCAGTCCCAACCAGATCCATGAGATCTACCGGAGTCTCCACCTTGTGCAACCCTCCAGCCAGCAGCGCTCCCAGGCACCGGAGGCCAATGACGATAGCTCTGTGCTCTTTGCCGTCGAGATACCCAAGCCTATCTATCGCTTCTTCAAGTCCATCGCTGGCGTCTTCACCTACTAAACATCCTCTCAATCAGCCAATACGAAATCGACAATAACAAGCATCAAAAATCGAACCTATTTCTAGTTCTAAGTAGATTTTAAGTTAAGCGCTTCAGTAAAAACTTTCTGCTCACAAGAATAATTATGTGTATTCAATGGGTTAGGGGGGGCAGTCAAAGTTTATAAAAGGTATATTATGAATTGGATAATATTCCCTCATATAAAAATTATGTAAATGCAAAATGACAAAAAAGATAAGTTAAAAGATAAAATACTACCAATTAACAAATGAGAGGTTGACTCCCTCTCTAGGGTGTAGAAAACCAGAGAGAAATAGAGGGCAAGAGGTTGAGTTATAAGCATTGGAAAAGAGACATAGAGGCATAAGGATAGAAAGCGAAAGAAAAAGTTATATAAAGGTAGAGCGACATATAAAAAGGAAGGAACAGAGTACGGAAGATAATTGGGACAGTCAAAGTAGAGGCCTAGGAGTTTCTAGAAGTAAAGTAAATGGGAATGATCATAAAGTATTGAGGATGAAAAAGAGAAATGGTGTAATGGAGAAGAGTGTAAAAGAAAGAGAGAGAGAGAGAGAGGAGAAGAAGAGAGTTGTTAAGCAAAAGAAAACGAGAGAGAGTGGAGAGTGAAAGAAAATCTGATAGAAAGCGAGAGTGTGCTAGAGAGTGGAAGAAAGTATTATAATAAGAGACAGAGTGTGTTCTAGGAAGCGTGTGTCATATATAGGAGCAGAGCTATTCATCCAATCAATCTACACACATTTTAAGCTCAAATCTGAGCCGTAATGTGCTGTTGAATTTTCTAGATACGTTTCTTTTCATTGCCCTTTTACCATTTTACATATCTGCCACGAAATATGAAATGTATTCGTTAACATTTTAATCCCAAAAAACGAATGCACAAACTGGTTTGGCATTATGCAAAATCATATCAAAATTGTAATTCAGCTGTGTCCTACCTGAAAGTTTATTTTGTGTGTTTATTTTTTATGATATCTCATAGGGATGATGTGTTCTTGTTGGCATTTGCCATTTTAATGAATACATAATTAGTCTTTTTGCCAGCAAGCATTCATCGTTGCACACACTCACCAGCAGCTGCTCTTGTGCACCTGTTCAAAATTCATTCATATATGAATTTTCATGCAACATGCAACAGCACGTTGAGTTTATCAAAGTCTTTCTGTGTGTTTGTGTGTGTGGGCTTTCAGTTATCTGTGTCCGTTTGGAGGACTCCACATTGCTTATTGGTTCATTTTATGCTCTTCTCATGCAATATTGAGATAATGTTTGCCCGGGCTCATAATTGCAAGGATTACGTTGGCTCATAATGTACGCCGGAGCCAGACTCGGAGCCGGAGCTCTGCTCTGTTTGCATTTCACTTGCAACGAGGGGGAAAGGGGGGATTGGGGATCGGAAAATTGCTATTTGCTGATAGCGTTTATTTAATATTTAATTGATTTTATGCCCAAGCGATTTTTCCATTAGCCTGACACACAATCCCAATTCCGACAGCCATACGGCTACCTGAACGGACGCTTGCCTTATACCTAGGCGTGAGGGAATGTGTGGCCATCCGGCGAGGCTTATCTGATTACTTTGTTGCTTGGCATAATTAATGCAGCAATTTTAATGCTGGAGAGCGGCTACAGTTTTAAACTGCATATTGAGATACGTTAATGCATTAATAAGCCATTTTCCATTATAATTCGCAAGCAGTTTAAGCGCATTTGGTATTAGGTTGGAAGCAAGAATCTGACTATTACATTTGCTGTGGTTAACTGTGTATTTTTATGAAAACAATTTCTCGTCCTTCTCCTACCTTCACTCCCAGTGCCATAATCGAGTGGAACAATGCATGCCACAGCTTCCATGTGGTCGCTGACCACATGAACCACTAAACAAGCGTCATGCCACATCATCATCATCAGCATCCAGATGCTCATCAGCATTTGGATGTTGTGCGCTGGCCAACATCACGTATACGCAATGTGCTTTTTGTGATTTTACTCAAGCGCAAGCCTTTAAAGGGTATCTGAAGGGAAATTGAAGCTCGTAAGCCGCAGCCTTGCAGGACTTTTTAAGCAAAAAGTTTATTACCCCAAAGGAGCTGCGGAAGCAGCCCATAAATATATCATGAAATCAAAAACTTTGCCACAACTTTTGCCGCCGGAGCTCCTTTGACAGAGCGTGTGTTCCCTTTGATTGCTGGGACACCCACAGAACCCAATGCTGCCCCACATCCCCCGCCCACTCTGCCAATAACTTGCGTGTAAACGTGCTGTGCAACAAGGACTGCTCGACTGAAAGCTGAGTAATGCGCTTCCGTTTCCGTCTTGCCATTTGCCCAGCTCTCCACATGACGCTCTGGCTGAGCACTTTTCGACACAATTCAGGCTGCCTGCCGCCTGCCTTTGGAGTCTGGACTCAATTCAATAAAAGTTGTGTCCATTTAATTTAAAATTCTCTCTCCCACTCGCACACTTCTCAGCCCCAATTCTGGGCCCTGCTCCTTTGCAAATTAATGGCGTTAAAATTAGTGCCATAGACAAATTCCGCACTTGGCACCTGTCCGGTGAAAAGTTTACCTTTTCTTTTTCTTTATTTTGTTACCAGTTTATTTGGTTGTCACTTTGTGGAAAATTATGCCCAACCACCGTTGGGGATGGCGACACGTGTAACTGTAACTCCAAGTGGCTGGGCAGCCTCTCAGAAAACTTTTACATTGAGAGCCAACTTAAAGTTGTGCATTTTGCTAAATTTTACAAAACTTATTTGTCTTATTTCTCGTTTTACAGAACTGCCCATTGGCACTCGGGAGCGTCGCTTTTTTGGCATTTTACGCGCCGGCAAACGCAAGAACGGTAAGTGGAAAAATACAAAATACAACATAGAACCCTAATGAAACCAATTAGGCAAACAGCCAGCCATACAAATTGTGGCGCTGAGCATCACAAAATGAAATATCAAAGGGCTAGACAAAGGGTAAACAAGCTGCTGCACAGCTTCGGTATCCAATTCAATTACAAAATGTACCATATAACGAGAAAGCGATCCGAATTCAACGAATTTTGCATGCTCTGTAGCTAAAAGCAAATCGAGTGTTGGGGTATGTTTGATATTTTCTTATATAAATCTAGGCTGAAATATTCTGAAGACTTCTCAATATCAATGTCAGTGTTGAGTAAAGCCGTGAATAGGGCTGGATAAGGCTTAGAAAAAAGCTTGAAGAGTCCAGGTATGTTCTGCTATGAACTTATTCAGTTCTGAAAATTTCCAATTTTTGTACAATTTCTTAGTTTTTTTTTTGCTAATATGAATTTCCTTGACCGTAAATGCCAGTGTTGCAAAATGTCGGAAATATTACTTGAAACGCATCATCGAACTCTGAACTGAAGTTTTCTCTGAAGCCTGGTGCAAGTTTCTCTTCAAGTTTTGCAACTCGCATCCATTTCTTTGAAGTGTTTGCCAGTTCGGGCAGCCCAACTGGACTCCCCGAAATGCTTCACCTGTCCAGGGTAAAACAAAATTTGAAGTAGTCAATTGAAATTGTGCCAGTTTGAAGGCAGGTGGGTGACGACAACAGGGTGGGCTTTGCTGAACACAAAAGCCATTTACCAAAATCAATAGATTTATTCTGGACCGCAGCCCTGGAAACTGAATGCGGAGTTCTGGGCACAGTTCTGAGGCCAACAACTGGCATACAAATTGGGGCTTAGCAGCTCAAAAGATACTTTTACATCGGGGAAATAAAAGCATTTTCCTGCCTACCTCCCTTTCCTACCTTCCTCCAGCTGCCTTTCTCTCTTCCTCTAAGCTGGCCATTTGATTCGGCCAAATTGTTGTGCGCTTTGTGGCCAGGACTTAGGCAAATATGTGTACGCAAAGGCTTAACAATTTTAATAACTGTTCGCATTGAGGAACCAAGGCCCAGGCTCAACTCATCAGGGCGAGCGTCTCGCCGCTGTCTCGCCACGTGGAGTCAGCCCCTCCACGTGCCACAAGTGGATTATCGGCTGGTTCTCTGGCTGGGCTTAGGCATCATTACAGTCTAAATGCCTTTAAATGGCCACATTCATATCAATTGCAGCTCAAGCTGGCGCCAGGCCCACCCGTGGAGCCAACCAGGCAGACGCATTCATCATGCCGCCTATCCTTTCCAACCTGTGCCCCCTCTCGTTCCTGACACCCTGTCGTCTTCAATTAAACGCAAATTATTCTGCGCTCAGCGAGCGGCACCTGTCCGGGTCGCCCATTTGGCCAGTGATCAATCCAACTTATGTCAGACGCGGCTGATGCTGCTGCTGCTCCACTTCAAATTAAGTCCCGGGCCATGCGGCTGCTGACATTTTAAATTGATTATGGGTCATGTCCGGCGGGGCTAATGGGCATATTATATTCAGTAGCTAAACGTCAGGTTGCAAGTCAATTGATGTTGCATAATCAGAAGGATTAACTTGCAAATTTAAGTCTAAACATGCTTCTGCATTTAAGGCTCTTTGTAAGCGTATATGCTGTGTCAGTAGAAGTCGCATTGATGTCTACTGGACTTGTACTGTAACTAGAAGTTCCATGAGCACAATCGTATTTTCCCAAAATATTCATTAAGGTATTTTGAATTGTCATAGAGTGCTACTTAAAAACTACATAAGGTGATTTGTATTTTCTCAAAGTATTTATCGAAAAGCTGTACTTAAATAAGTTTGAAAGTTTGTTCCAAAACATTTTAATCTTCTGAAATAGAATTTCTCATATTATAACTTTTCATTACTTTTTGTTCTTTCGTATTCCGTCTTACAATATAACTCCTAATATATTTATTTATTGTTTAATGATACTCCCAATTATACTCCTAATTCTCTTCTTATTCCTAATAGGACTCCTTATTTAAGTCCTAATTCTTTTCGAGTTTCTCATAGTATTCCGTATTTTACTCCTAATTCTTATCAAATTCGTAAAAATACTATGTTTTTCTTCTGCTTCTTTTCATAGTCCGCATAGTAATCTTTATTAACTCCTAATTCATTTCGAATTCCGAAAAGTACTCCTAATTTGTTGTTGAACCCCAAATACAACTTCTAATTCTGTATTGTATCTTTGAATTACCCCCAATTTGACTTCTTAGAGTATTTCCTATCGTCTTCCCAGTCCTATTCATATTTTATTCTTTGCCTTTTGTCACATTTAATTGTCCACTAAAATATGCCATGGTCTCGGCTCAAGAGAGAGCTAGCTAGAGAGCTATGCAAATGCTTTAAGCTAAGGTTCAAGTGCGCGACTCACCGCAGCCATGAGTGTCTTCCCCTGCCCTTTCTCCATACCCCAGCGGTATCTCAAATTACAACAAAGAACAAAACCAAACTAAACAAAAAGCACAGAAACAGACGCCAAATCCGAATCGGATTTCGATTTCGACGGCGACTACGAGACAACTTCATAGCTGGCATTTCTACCATTGCCAGACGAAGGCAACGGGGCGAGGCAGAAGTTGGAGGAGAAGGAGGAGGAGAACATGGTCGAGGATGTCGACATGGCTTCAACAATTTTGTAATTACTTTGAGCCGCATGCAAATGCAACGACAACTTCTCAGTTGGTAGTTGGATAATTTCTCTGGGATTGGGTTGGGGATTGGGATGCTGGAGAGCGAGCTGTTAGCTGTGGGCGGCTGGAATTTTATAATTAATCGGCAACGTTTTTCACACGACTTTATTCACAACCAGGCATCCCTGACATCAATGAACTCGTCCCGCTCCTCCGCATAGTCGGTGGCCACCGCCTCCTCCTGGTCTTGGCGCGCATAGTGATTGAATAGCATGTCCCGATGCGATGGCATCAATTTGCCGCTCTCGCAGCCATGCCGGTCCTCATACGTGATCTCGCCCAGGCCCATGCCGTGACTCTGGCCGTGACTGTGACTGTGACTCTGGCCGTGACTTCCATGACCCATGCTGATGCCGCCAACGCCGCCGTGTCCATGGCCGCCGCCGTGTCCACCTTCGCCGGAGAAACCCACCACCTTGTAGACAGTCTGCTTAATGCCGCCGGCGCTGCCGCCGCCAGAGCCATGCAGCACCTTGTACACGGTGTGGGTGTGATGATGCGTCTTCATCTTGACGGGCACGTGGATTACCAGCCGGCGACTGGTGATGCGACGCGCCTGCAGCATGGTGGCCGTCAGCAGCAGCAGAGCCAGAAGATTGCTCGCTTTCAAAGGCGGCGCCGAGAGCTGAGAGAGGAGAGCGAGAAGGCGAGAGTAATTTGAAATTAGTTGGTTGAAGTACAAAGAGAATCTTTGATTCTAGACTTCAAGGCGAATTCCATTGGCAGAATGTTTTCTACATTTCTGATATTTTTTAGTATTTCGTTAGACCTTTTACTAAAACTTTCGATTGATTGAATATTTGATAATTATTCAACCAATTTTAATTCAATATCAAATATTGTAATAATTATTCATTACAATTGAAATGATCACAAGAATGTTGCCTACATTTCTGATATGTTGATTGGTTGAATGTGTGTAATTGCATATTTATTTATTCATATAAATTCATCAGCAATTATTGAAATAATTATTCAGAACAATGGAAATGATGACAGGAATGTTAGTGCTTGACAGTGGAACCCATGAATGACATTCGTTCGACACTTTTATGCAAAAAATACATTCCAAATGACAAGACAATTGGTCAATGGAATCAATGAATGACATTCACTTTAAACTATATTAAGTTGCATAGTTTGCTTTAGTTTTTATTTCACTCATCATTCAAAATGACAGATATGTTTGTAATTCCACTGGCTGAATGACATTCACCTCATCTTAAATGCTTAAATATGTCTGTAAATCCTTTCAGATCAACTTCATAAATAATTTTCTGATCTTATTCAAGAGTTATTTGCTATTCACTTCGTTCATTCACTGCACTCACTAATTATTCACACAACACTCACATGTGTCATTTTGGTTTTGGCTTGTGTTGTTGTTGTTTAATCCTTGGCTGCGGGCTGCTTGCCACCGTTTGTGGCACGTTCGCTTTTCGCACTGTCTGGGCGGGCTGGCGGCTGGCGAGCTTTTATATTGGCCGTGATTGGGCCCAGGTTCAGGGCACCGTGGTGCAGCATGTGGTGCACAGCCAAGTTATTAACGAGTGTCGATTGCATTTGATGTGGCCGCTGCTGCAGCAGCCTGCCGCTGTGCCTGCCACATTTGCATGCCACACATTACCCGCATTACGTGTATTTAATTATGATTAAACAAGTTGTTGCCGCGCTTGTTATCGGCCGGGGGGAGTCGGGTGGGCGTGGCTGTTGGCTGTTGGCTGCTCACTCGTGCGCTCCACAAGAGGTGGCAACAATTGAACAATTTTCGCCACAGCTTCTCGCCTCGCCATCTGCGGCATGCAAAAACGGAAGCAGTCTCCACCAGGCGCCCCTTTGCGCAAATGCCAATCATTCAACCAAAAATAACTAAATCCATAGTCAAATATAAATACTGTATGTCATCGACTCGGCAATCGTACAGCATGCAACATTTCTATTTTATGCAACTGCTGCGAAATGCGGAAAATGCGACACAGTTTTTTTTTATATTTCTTTGCCACTTAATTATTGTCTTATAATTATTATGCTTAGCTCAAATTACATATCTCATATGATATATGCATGTAATCTTTAAGTGGCGGGCTTTGATTGTGTTGATTATGACATTATTGTCATATCTTAAGTTCACACACATTTCAGATTCTCAGAATATGTTTAAAGAGAGAAAGAAGCTTTTGACTCCATTCTTTAATTTAACCTTAATAAGTTCTCTTGACTATGCTATACAGAAGTAAAAACTCGGTGTTTACAATCCGATCTTTCGTAAACTTTCAGATTACTTAATTATGTTATATACAAAGGCAAGGCAGAGCTTTGTAGAGTTTTTTTTCTATGCAACGGAAAACGAAAAATGAAATATTCCTAATCGATGTGTACTATACAAGAACTTACATACAAAATTTGGTGTTCTAACTCTTATAATCTTCGAGATATAGTCATAAAATCGATATTTTTAAAATCAGGAGGAAAAATGAGAAGCTCGTTCTGTGTACATTTTACAATAACTTGTATTCCAAATATTTTCTCTGGCTTTTATAGTTTACAAAATCCATGTGTTCCGAGAGACAGGCTGGACTTATCTAGCTCGTTCTGATTCCGCAACATCTCTCTTTTCCCGAGCATCATTCCCTTTCTTTAATCTAGTTTCCAGTTTCATCTTCCATCTCTTGTTTGTCTGTCTGTCGGTATTTATAATTTTGCAAATACAAATTCAGATTTTAAGCGTTAAATTCTAAACCTTTCCACATACCTTATAGAGTCGAATACTAGACTTTGTTCTGCCCGTAACTTAAGTAAGATACATACTTCCGTTGAAGTGCGCTCTTCCGATAAAGTAACACTGAAATAAGCCTCATTTATTGGATTAATTAAAGTTTGAGCCCTATCAAAACTCTGCTCTGCAATATTCTGCCAAATCCTCGAAAAACTGTCATTCTCATACCTCCAACTTTCAACTTAGTATAATAGTTCAGTTTACATGCGCTGGTTTATGTGCATTTAATAACCCGGCTCGAGATGTGCGCGGCCATAAAAGTGAATATCCTTTGAGATATGCTATGCCAGCTAATGAAACGAAAGTTCTTCTTTTTTTTTGGCCCAAAATAAACTGCAGCACTTGGCAATAAGTAAACGCGAAATGCGTTCTGCAGAACGTGCCCCATTCATTCTATAACTTTATGGGCAATCAGCCGCACTCTAATTGTCCAAAAACATGCATTGGGGTCGGAGGTTAGCCTGCCTCAATGCTAAAATGTTTGTCCGGGCGTAGTTATAATTTTGATCAACTTTTATAAGCTCGGGCGGGGGGTGATGGGCGGTGGATGATGCGAAGGTGGAATATGCTGCATGTGGCAGCTAACAGCTGCACGAGTTGTAAGTTTGCCGTTGTTGTTGTTCTCGTTGATGTTGCCTGTGCCTAGTCATAAACTGCATGCGAAATAGCCAAAAAGCACACACTAAATACACACGCACACACGCGCACACCCCGGCGGAGGTGTACGGCAGCAAAAAGTTGCTCATTTACAGCACGAGTCGCGTGTGGGCGTGGCTGGGGGCAGCGTTCGGGCTGCTGGCTAATAAAACGAGGCGCTGACAAGCCGCAGCAGCAGGCAAACCAGCGAAAAGTACAACCCCAAAAGAGCCTAAAAGCCTAAAGCCCCTAACCGGGCCGTAAATCCAGAAGCTGCGCCGCATTTACTAGCAACTATTCCCCTCACCAGCCGCACCCCAACCTCCTACCCCTAAGTAGACTCGTAAATTTTAGGAAATTACAACATGAAAGTCCCAGCGAGGACAGCGACTCGACTCTAAATTAAATAAAAATGGGAGCTGGGCACGTTCGACCGACCAGAGTTTGGCTTTGTGGTGGGTCAAAAGTTTCTGCACCTGTTGGCCAATTGTGAGAAGGAGGGATGGCGGCAGGGGCTAGGGCAATCACAAGTTGGCGTTAATTAAAGCCATAACAAAAGCAGGTTCCATTTAGTTGCTCGCCAGGCTGCCAGAACAGAGCCTCGCTCTGGATCGGAAGACGCGCGCAGATTTGTGGGCAGAGAAAAGTTTTGCGCCATGCGCTTCAGATTTATGCCAAGCTAAAGCACTTGATGGCCAAGTAGTTGGCATATAATGGCCCCATTATTGGAGTTTCGGAAAGTGCCTTAACAAATGGGTTACACTTCATGCTCGCTATAGAAAAGAGAGAGAGAGAGTTGGGACGCAAATGGGAATAAAGTTCAGGCCAAATTTGCTGCAAGTGGCAAGCAGACTTGCAGCGGGATTGAGGTACAAACAAAATTTACACAAATTTGATAAAGGTGGATTTATGAGGCATAAATTTGTATATTTCCGAATAGGGTGTCAATAAGTCTGTGACTGAACAAGGGAGTGTTATCTGGCGACCCATAAGTGATATATATTTTCTCCTAATTATATTTCACATATTGAAAATGGTGTTAATAAGTCTGTGTAGTTATCCGGCGTTTATAAAAACTTATTTTATGTTATAATAAATATTAACTTAAATGTTCTTAAATTCAATCAAATTGAAAGTTATTTGCGTAGCTCCCTGTTTCGAATTCTACAGAGTGTGCGGTTCACTCGAAGAAAATTATATTATTAAAATGATTAAATTGAATCAAGTTTTAATATGCTTTTTACGCTTTGATATAAAAAGTATTTCAGTTAAATCTGGGATCTACGTAATTTACCCAGAAGCCAGCTCAGCTTTATCTCAGCCGAATCTCTACTCCAGAGAGAGAGAGAGAGCGAGCGAGCTTGGAATTCCCCTTCGCTGCCTGCAGTCAAATGTTGTGCACATCAGCTGCCCGTCAATGCCACCTGTGTATGGCTTGGCCCACCTGGTGGCCAGCCGCCACCCAACCACAGCCAGAACCCACCTATCCACAATCTTGAAAGCGTGCCGTAGAATCTATTCATCTGTGTGTGTGTGCGTGTGTGTGTTTGTGTGTGCTTCACAGTTTTTGGCCTGAAGGTGCGCGGGCAATAAATTTCGATAGCATAATTTGTAAATTGTTATAACCCGGTGAAATTACCATGAAATCTTTCACAAAAGCATTACAAAATCTGCCACTTCGGACGCATCTCGAAGGCAACCAGTTCCAGTTTCAGCTCCCTGCAACGCCCCGCCCCGCTCCGCCCCGCCTGAATCCTCCAGGGCGCGCTACATAAAGCCTTATGGTATTTGACTCTAACAATAATGCGCGTTGGTTTCGCCATGTTAGCCATGAAAAGGAGGCTCCAAAATCGGCTTCAGCTTCTTCCTGCTTGGGTGGGCCTGGTGGGCTGTTGGGAGAGGTGGGCGTGGCTCAGGTTACGCATCGTTGCATAGTTGATTTTTTTTTTTTTTTTGCTGTAATGCGGCGATTAGTTTTTATGCTCAACCATTTGAATTTTCCATTCGATATGCAACAAAAATAAAACAAAATGGATAATGGCAAATTGCAAAATGAATTCCAAATTCCGCTCCTAATTATCAGTGCCACGCCCCAGTACATGGCCCCTCCCATGCTTCAGTTCCCGCCCCCGCCCTGCCTCGACAAATTGAAAGGCTCTCCGCTGCTTATCTGGCTTCTTATCATGGCTGCGGCCACTGCCTCGTCTTTCGGCCATAAATCAACAGCCAATTACAATAAAAATTTATCATGCACAATAAAAAATGCGTCCCAGACGTAGAAATAATTTACATGGCGCATTTTTCACATTTCTCAAGCGCTCCAATTGGAATTTATAACAATGTCCCCAAAGGGACGCGGTTTTGCTTCTATCTTCATTTCTTTTTTTTTTTTTTTTGACTATTCACCAACAATGAATTTTTAATAAAGCACGCCAAGACAGGGTCGTGGCTATGTGGTATTGTTATAGGGTATAGGTATATACATAAATATCTATATTAGAATGAAGCATAACTTCTATGCAGGCCAATTCTCGCTGGCTAATACGTTTTTGTCTTTGCCCGCTTTGAGTTAACTGACTAAATTTTAGTCGAAATTCATGTCAAAATCTTACCCCTTAGATTCGTATAAAGACATAATTTCCCAATCACATAACTCGGTCAAATCTCATCAGATTTTCGCGTGGTTTGGCTTTTTATGCCTAGTTTTCCCTCTTAAATAATCTGGCATTTAAATCTGACTACGTAAATTTTAGTCGAAATTCATGTCAAAATCTTACCCCTTAGATTCGTATATAGACATAGGTCATAATTTCCCAATCCCATAACTCGGTCAAATTTCATCAGATTTTCACGAGGTTTGGCTTTTTATGCATAGTTTTCCCTCTTAAATAAACTGGCATTTAAATCTGACTACGTAAATTTTAGTCGAAATTCATGTCAAAATCTTCCCCTTAGATTCGTATATAGGCATAGGTCATAATTTCCCAATTCCATAACTCGGTCAAATTTTATCATATTTTCACGTGGTTTGGCTTTTTATGCCTAATTTTCCGTCTTAAATAATCTGGCATTTAAATCTGACTACGTAAATTTTAGTCGAAATTCATGTCACAATCTTACCCCTTTGATTCGTATATAGACATAGGTCATAATTTCCCAATCCCATAACTCGGTCAAATCTCATCAGATTTTCGCGTGGTTTGGCTTTTTATGCCTAGTTTTCCCTCTTAAATAATCTGGCATTTAAATCTGACTACGTAAATTTTAGTCGAATTTCATGTCAAAATCTTACCCCTTAGATTTGTATATAGACATAGGTCATAATTTCCCAATCCCATAACTCGGTCAAATTTCATCAGATTTTCACGAGGTTTGACTTTTTATGCATAGTTTTCCCTCTTAAATAAACTGGAATTTAAATCTGACTACGTAAATTTTCGTCGAAATTCATGTCAAAATCTTACCCCTTAGATTCGTATATAGGCATAGGTCATAATTTCCCAATCCCATAACTCGGTCAAATTTTATCATATTTTCACGAGGTTTGACTTTTTATGCATAGTTTTCCCTCTTAAATAAACTGGCATTTAAATCTGACTACGTAAATTTTAGTCGAAATTCATGTCAAAATCTTACCCCTTAGATTCGTAAAAAGACATAGGTCATAATTTCCCAATCCCATAACTCGGTCAAATTTCATCAGATTTTCACGAGGTTTGACTTTTTATGCATAGTTTTCCCTCTTAAATAAACTGGCATTTAAATCTGACTACGTAAATTTTAGTCGAAATTCATGTCAAAATCTTACCCCTTAGATTCGTATATAGGCATAGGTCATAATTTCCCAATCCCATAACTCGGTCAAATCTCATCAGATTTTCGCGTGGTTTGGCTTTTTATGCCTAGTTTTCCCTCTTAAATAATCTGGCATTTAAATCTGACGACGTAAATTTTAGTCGAAATTCATGTCAAAATCTTACCCCTTAGATTCGTATATAGACATAGGTCATAATTTCCCAATCCCATAACTCGGTCAAATTTCATCAGATTTTCACGAGGTTTGGCTTTTTATGCATAGTTTTCCCTCTTAAATAAACTGGCATTTAAATCTGACTACGTAAATTTTAGTCGAAATTCATGTCAAAATCTTACCCCTTAGATTCGTATATAGGCATAGGTCATAATTTCCCAATCCCATAACTCGGTCAAATTTTATCATATTTTCACGAGGTTTGACTTTTTATGCATAGTTTTCCCTCTTAAATAAACTGGCATTTAAATCTGACTACGTAAATTTTAGTCGAAATTCATGTCAAAATCTTACCCCTTAGATTCGTATAAAGACATAGGTCATAATTTCCCAATCCCATAACTCGGTCAAATTTCATCAGTTTTCACGAGGTTTGACTTTTTATGCCTAGTTTTCCCTCTTAAATAAACTGGCATTTAAATCTGACTACGTAAATTTTAGTCGAAATTCATGTCAAAATCTTACCCCTTAGATTCGTATATAGGCATAGGTCATAATCTCCCAATCCCATAACTCGGTCAAATCTCATCAGATTTTCGCGTGGTTTGGCTTTTTATGCCTAGTTTTCCCTCTTAAATAATCTGGCATTTAAATCTGACTACGTAAATTTTAGTCGAAATTCATGTCAAAATCTTACCCCTTAGATTCGTATATAGACATAGGTCATAATTTCCCAATCCCATAACTCGGTCAAATTTCATCAGATTTTCACGAGGTTTGGCTTTTTATGCATAGTTGTCCCTCTTAAATAAACTGGCATTTAAATCTGACTACGTAAATTTTAGTCGAAATTCATGTCAAAATCTTACCCCTTAGATTCGTATATAGGCATAGGTCATAATTTCCCAATCCCATAACTCGGTCAAATTTTATCATATTTTCACGAGGTTTGACTTTTTATGCATAGTTTTCCCTCTTAAATAAACTGGCATTTAAATCTGACTACGTAAATTTTAGTCGAAATTCATGTCAAAATCTTACCCCTTAGATTCGTATATAGACATAGGTCATAATTTCCCAATCCCATAACTCGGTCAAATCTCAACAGATTTTCGCGTGGTTTGGCTTTTTATGCCTAGTTTTCCCTCTAAAATAATCTGGCATTTAAATCTGACTACGTAAATTTTAGTCGAAATTCATGTCAAAATCTTACCCCTTTGATTCGTATATAGACATAGGTCATAATTTCCCAATCCCATAACTCGGTCTAATCTCATCAGATTTTCGCGTGGTTTGGCTTTTTATGCCTAGTTTTCCCTCTTAAATAATCTGGCATTTAAATCTGACTACGTAAATTTTAGTCGAAATTCAAGTCAAAATCTTACCCCTTAGATTCGTATATAGACAAAGGTCATAATTTCCCAATCCCATAACTCGGTCAAATTTCATCAGATTTTCACGAGGTTTGGCTTTTTATGCCTAGTTTTCCCTCTTAAATAAACTGGCATTTAAATCTGACTACGTAAATTTTAGTCGAAATTCATGTCAAAATCTTACCCCTTAGATTCGTATATAGACATAGGTCATAATTTCCCAATCCCATAACTCGGTCAAATTTCATCAGATTTTCACGATGTTTGGCTTTTTATGCATAGTTTTCCCTCTTAAATAAACTGGCATTTAAATCTGACTACGTAAATTTTAGTCGAAATTCATGTCAAAATCTTACCCCTTAGATTCGTATATAGGCATAGGTCATAATTTCCCAATCCCATAACTCGGTCAAATTTTATCATATTTTCACGAGGTTTGACTTTTTATGCATAGTTTTCCCTCTTAAATAAACTGGCATTTAAATCTGACTACGTAAATTTTAGTCGAAATTCATGTCAAAATCTTACCCCTTAGATTCGTATAAAGACAGGTCATAATTTCCCAATCCCATAACTCGGTCAAATTTCATCAGATTTTCACGAGGTTTGACTTTTTATGCATAGTTTTCCCTCTTAAATAAACTGGCATTTAAATCTGACTACGTAAATTTTAGTCGAAATTCATGTCAAAATCTTACCCCTTAGATTCGTATATAGGCATAGGTCATAATTTCCCAATCCCATAACTCGGTCAAATTTTATCATATTTTCACGAGGTTTGACTTTTTATGCATAGTTTTCCCTCTTAAATAAACTGGCATTTAAATCTGACTACGTAAATTTTAATCGAAATTCATGTCAAAATCTTACCCCTTAGATTCGTATATAGGCATAGGTCATAATTTCCCAATCCCATAACTCGGTCAAATTTTATCATATTTTCACGAGGTTTGGCTTTTTATGCCTAGTTTTCCCTCTTAAATAATCTCGCATTTAAATCTGACTACGTAAATTTTAGTCGAAATTCAAGTCAAAATCTTACCCCTTAGATTCGTATATAGACATAGGTCATAATTTCCCAATCCCATAACTCGGTCAAATCTCATCAGATTTTCGCGTGGTTTGGCTTTTTATGCCTAGTTTTCC
Organism: Drosophila virilis; assembly: GCF_030788295.1. NCBI lineage: Eukaryota > Metazoa > Arthropoda > Insecta > Diptera > Drosophilidae > Drosophila > Drosophila virilis. The sequence continues at coordinate 4,042,331 of NC_091545.1, forward strand.
CTCTTAAATAATCTGGCATTTAAATCTGACTACGTAAATTTTAGTCGAAATTCATGTCAAAATCTTACCCCTTAGATTCGTATATAGGCATAGGTCATAATTTCCCAATCCCATAACTCGGTCAAATTTCATCAGATTTTCACGAGGTTTGGCTCTTTATGCATAGTTTTCCCTCTTAAATAATCTGGCATTTAAATCTGACTACGTAAATTTTAGTCGAAATTCATGTCAAAATCTTACCCCTTTGATTCGTATATAGACATAGGTCATAATTTCCCAATCCCATAACTCGGTCAAATCTCATCAGATTTTCGCGTGGTTTGGCTTTTTATGCCTAGTTTTCCCTCTTAAATAATCTGGCATTTAAATCTGACTACGTAAATTTTAGTCGAAATTCAAGTCAAAATCTTACCCCTTAGATTCGTATATAGACAAAGGTCATAATTTCCCAATCCCATAACTCGGTCAAATTTCATCAGATTTTCACGAGGTTTGGCTTTTTATGCCTAGTTTTCCCTCTTAAATAAACTGGCATTTAAATCTGACTACGTAAATTTTAGTCGAAATTCATGTCAAAATCTTACCCCTTAGATTCGTATATAGACATAGGTCATAATTTCCCAATCCCATAACTCGGTCAAATTTCATCAGATTTTCACGAGGTTTGACTTTTTATGCATAGTTTTCCCTCTTAAATAAACTGACATTTAAATCTGACTACGTAAATTTTAGTCGAAATTCATGTCAAAATCTTACCCCTTAGATTCGTATATAGGCATAGGTCATAATTTCCCAATCCCATAACTCGGTCAAATTTTATCATATTTTCACGAGGTTTGACTTTTTAAGCATAGTTTTCCCTCTTAAATAAACTGGCATTTAAATCTGACTACGTAAATTTTAGTCGAAATTCATGTCAAAATCTTACCCCTTAGATTCGTATATAGACATAGGTCATAATTTCCCAATCCCATAACTCGGTCAAATCTCATCAGATTTTCGCGTGGTTTGGCTTTTTATGCCTAGTTTTCCCTCTAAAATAATCTGGCATTTAAATCTGACTACGTAAATTTTAGTCGAAATTCATGTCAAAATCTTACCCCTTTGATTCGTATATAGACATAGGTCATAATTTCCCAATCCCATAACTCGGTCAAATCTCATCAGATTTTCGCGTGGTTTGGCTTTTTATGCCTAGTTTTCCCTCTTAAATAATCTGGCATTTAAATCTGACTACGTAAATTTTAGTCGAAATTCAAGTCAAAATCTTACCCCTTAGATTCGTATATAGACATAGGTCATAATTTCCCAATCCCATAACTCGGTCAAATCACATCAGATTTTCACGTGGTTTGGCTTTTTATGCATAGTTTTCCCTCTTAAATAATCTGGCATTTAAATCTGACTACGTAAATTTTAGTCGAAATTCATGTCAAAATCTTACCCCTTAGATTCGTATATAGGCATAGGTCATAATTTCCCAATCCCATAACTCGGTCAAATTTTATCATATTTTCACGAGGTTTGACTTTTTATGCATAGTTTTCCCTCTTAAATAAACTGGCATTTAAATCTGACTACGTAAATTTTAGTCGAAATTCATGTCAAAATCTTACCCCTTAGATTCGTATAAAGACATAGGTCATAATTTCCCAATCCCATAACTCGGTCAAATTTCATCAGTTTTCACGAGGTTTGACTTTTTATGCCTAGTTTTCCCTCTTAAATAAACTGGCATTTAAATCTGACTACGTAAATTTTAGTCGAAATTCATGTCAAAATCTTACCCCTTAGATTCGTATATAGGCATAGGTCATAATTTCCCAATCCCATAACTCGGTCAAATCTCATCAGATTTTCGCGTGGTTTGGCTTTTTATGCCTAGTTTTCCCTCTTAAATAATCTGGCATTTAAATCTGACTACGTAAATTTTAGTCGAAATTCATGTCAAAATCTTACCCCTTAGATTCGCATATAGACATAGGTCATAATTTCCCAATCCCATAACTCGGTCAAATTTCATCAGATTTTCACGAGGTTTGGCTTTTTATGCATAGTTTTCCCTCTTAAATAAACTGGCATTTAAATCTGACTACGTAAATTTTAGTCGAAATTCATGTCAAAATCTTACCCCTTAGATTCGTATATAGGCATAGGTCATAATTTCCCAATCCCATAACTCGGTCAAATTTTATCATATTTTCACGAGGTTTGACTTTTTATGCATAGTTTTCCCTCTTAAATAAACTGGCATTTAAATCTGACTACGTAAATTTTAGTCGAAATTCATGTCAAAATCTTACCCCTTAGATTCGTATAAAGACATAGGTCATAATTTCCCAATCCCATAACTCGGTCAAATTTCATCAGATTTTCACGGTTTGACTTTTTATGCATAGTTTTCCCTCTTAAATAAACTGGCATTTAAATCTGACTACGTAAATTTTAGTCGAAATTCATGTCAAAATCTTACCCCTTAGATTCGTATATAGGCATAGGTCATAATTTCCCAATCCCATAACTCGGTCAAATTTTATCATATTTTCACGAGGTTTGACTTTTTAAGCATAGTTTTCCCTCTTAAATAAACTGGCATTTAAATCTGACTACGTAAATTTTAGTCGAAATTCATGTCAAAATCTTACCCCTTAGATTCGTATATAGACATAGGTCATAATTTCCCAATCCCATAACTCGGTCAAATCTCATCAGATTTTCGCGTGGTTTGGCTTTTTATGCCTAGTTTTCCCTCTAAAATAATCTGGCATTTAAATCTGACTACGTAAATTTTAGTCGAAATTCATGTCAAAATCTTACCCCTTAGATTCGTATATAGACATAGGTCATAATTTCCCAATCCCATAACTCGGTCAAATCTCATCAGATTTTCGCGTGGTTTGGCTTTTTATGCCTAGTTTTCCCTCTTAAATAATCTGGCATTTAAATCTGACTACGTAAATTTTAGTCGAAATTCAAGTCAAAATCTTACCCCTTAGATTCGTATATAGACAAAGGTCATAATTTCCCAATCCCATAACTCGGTCAAATTTCATCAGATTTTCACGAGGTTTGGCTTTTTATGCCTAGTTTTCCCTCTTAAATAAACTGGCATTTAAATCTGACTACGTAAATTTTAGTCGAAATTCATGTCAAAATCTTACCCCTTAGATTCGTATATAGACATAGGTCATAATTTCCCAATCCCATAACTCGGTCAAATTTCATCAGATTTTCGCGTGGTTTGGCTTTTTATGCCTAGTTTTCCCTCTTAAATAATCTGGCATTTAAATCTGACTACGTAAATTTTAGTCGAAATTCAAGTCAAAATCTTACCCCTTAGATTCGTATATAGACAAAGGTCATAATTTCCCAATCCCATAACTCGGTCAAATTTCATCAGATTTTCACGAGGTTTGGCTTTTTATGCCTAGTTTTCCCTCTTAAATAAACTGGCATTTAAATCTGACTACGTAAATTTTAGTCGAAATTCATGTCAAAATCTTACCCCTTAGATTCGTATATAGACATAGGTCATAATTTCCCAATCCCATAACTCGGTCAAATTTCATCAGATTTTCACGAGGTTTGGCTTTTTATGCATAGTTTTCCCTCTTAAATAAACTGGCATTTAAATCTGACTACGTAAATTTTAGTCGAAATTCATGTCAAAATCTTACCCCTTAGATTCGTATATAGGCATAGGTCATAATTTCCCAATCCCATAACTCGGTCAAATTTTATCATATTTTCACGAGGTTTGACTTTTTATGCATAGTTTTCCCTCTTAAATAAACTGGCATTTAAATCTGACTACGTAAATTTTAGTCGAAATTCATGTCAAAATCTTACCCCTTAGATTCGTATAAAGACAGGTCATAATTTCCCAATCCCATAACTCGGTCAAATTTCATCAGATTTTCACGAGGTTTGACTTTTTATGCATAGTTTTCCCTCTTAAATAAACTGGCATTTAAATCTGACTACGTAAATTTTAGTCGAAATTCATGTCAAAATCTTACCCCTTAGATTCGTATATAGGCATAGGTCATAATTTCCCAATCCCATAACTCGGTCAAATTTTATCATATTTTCACGAGGTTTGACTTTTTATGCATAGTTTTCCCTCTTAAATAAACTGGCATTTAAATCTGACTACGTAAATTTTAGTCGAAATTCATGTCAAAATCTTACCCCTTAGATTCGTATATAAGCATAGGTCATAATTTCCCAATCCCATAACTCGGTCAAATTTTATCATATTTTCACGTGGTTTGGCTTTTTATGCCTAGTTTTCCCTCTTAAATAATCTCGCATTTAAATCTGACTACGTAAATTTTAGTCGAAATTCATGTCAAAATCTTACCCCTTAGATTCGTATATAGACATAGGTCATAATTTCCCAATCCCATAACTCGGTCAAATCTCATCAGATTTTCGCGTGGTTTGGCTTTTTATGCCTAGTTTTCCCTCTTAAATAATCTGGCATTTAAATCTGACTACGTAAATTTTAGTCGAAATTCATGTCAAAATCTTACCCCTTAGATTCGTATATAGGCATAGGTCATAATTTCCCAATCCCATAACTCGGTCAAATTTCATCAGATTTTCACGAGGTTTGGCTCTTTATGCATAGTTTTCCCTCTTAAATAAACTGGCATTTAAATCTGACTACGTAAATTTTAGTCGAAATTCAAGTCAAAATCTTACCCCTTAGATTCGTATATAGACATAGGTCATAATTTCCCAATCCCATAACTCGGTCAAATCACATCAGATTTTCACGTGGTTTGGCTTTTTATGCATAGTTTTCCCTCTTAAATAATCTGGCATTTAAATCTGACTACGTAAATTTTAGTCGAAATTCATGTCAAAATCTTACCCCTTAGATTTGTATATAGACATAGGTCATAATTTCCCAATCCCATAACTCGGTCAAATTTCATCAGATTTTCACGAGGTTTGGCTTTTTATGCATAGTTTTCCCTCTTAAATAAACTGGAATTTAAATCTGACTACGTAAATTTTAGTCGAAATTCATGTCAAAATCTTACCCCTTAGATTCGTATATAGACATAGGTCATAATTTCCCAATCCCATAACTCGGTCAAATTTCATTAGATTTTCACAAGGTTTGGCTTTTTATGCATAGTTTTCCGTCTTAACTCGTGTTAAGTTCTTAATTCCAGCTCAAACACTTCGTGTTTAATATTGTTAGCGCGTGTTAGTTCGTGTTGATCTCGTTAAAATCAAAATTGCACTACGAACACTTCGTGTTTGTCATTAAATTAAACACGACTCGTGCCCATCGCTAGCCCGAGCAATAGGTTTGGGCGCGCGTGCTCTGCTGCTGCTGGCACTCGTTAAACGACACTTGAAGACATATTTGCTGAAGTAGCTAGAGTGCAGTCTCGGCCCATATTTCCCCTGTGCTATCGCCATCCCCCGCAGCATCCTCAAGCAGTTGGCTCATCAGCTGGGCAGGAAATCAAATGCGTTTCCGTTTCCGCCGCATGCGCCTGGTGTTGGGCTAGGTTCGAGCTTTGACATGCTTTTTTCGGGCTTCCCTCTTGATGGCACATTTCAATTTACATGCCGCCCGCAGCACTCGCTGCCTTTTGCTTTGATGTAACACACACACCACCCGCCCTTCCCCCTCACCCCCTCTTTCCGAACTGCTCCCCGTCTTTTGCTTTTACCAGTTTTTCATTGGAATGTTTTGCTTTGCTTTCTGCGCGCTCGTATCTGCTCCTGTGCTTTGTTTTGCGACACAGGCTCCATGTCCCTTGACGCTTATCGTGCGCCCCCGCCCCCTCTTGCCTTTGACAAGCGCTGCTCCAGTCCTTCGGCTCCCTCGCAGCAGCCGCATTTGTCTTTTGTTAACTTGATTTTGGACTGCCAGCTCGCCTCTCGACCATATGTACGTGGAGTGTGTCGTCTTCCAAGTTGGCCATTGAGCTTTAAATACGCACTTGTCCGCCCGCTCTCGTCCTTCTTGTCCTGCCAAGGACCTCGGCCCCTTCTATTGTCCTTTACATTCCTCAAACAAAAGCCACACTTATCGAGCTAAAGACAGTTTCTCTTGACCTCTATGACCATTTGTTTGCTGCGCAGTTTATTGCCTTAAAGTGGCTTCAGTCTATTTTAACTCCAAGGAATTACGACTTCCAAACATACATAGCCATGGCATTGTCCTAACCGTAGCGATTCCCGCAGTGAAAATAGATTATGACTTGTTTTAGATATAAAATTGACTTTCATCAAATATTATATATTAAAATCAATTCTGCATCAAAATCTGGCAATATGATTCATGTGGAAATGGTACCCTCAAATATCAAATATTAGGTCGAAATTTCCCAATCCCATAACTCGATTATGTAAATTTATGTATGTATGCATGTATGCATGCTTGTTTTGTATATATACATGCATGCGTACATATATGAATACATGTCCGGATACCTAAATACATGCAGACATACATATATGAATACATGTCCGGATACCTAAATACATGCAGACATACATATATGCATACATATATCTACATACATACATACATCTACATACACACATCTGCATAAATACATTTACATGCATACATACATCAACATACATACATATACATACATACATCTACATATATACACCTACATACTTACATCTTTACGCATTAGATGTATGCATATGCATACATATATATACATACATCAACATACATACATCAACATACATACATCTACATGCATACATATACATGCATACATATACATACATACATCTACATACATATCTACTTACCCGCCCACCTCCTCCAGTGCCGCCGCCTTCTCCACAGTTGCTCCTCCACAGGCAGTTGGAGCCAAAGTGTCCTGCCTTACTGAATTTCGACAGAGCCTACTTGAATTCTTGAGAATCGAGGAGGAGAGCACTTCATAGAAATTCGTTTTATTTAAATTTGTCGCAAACCGACAAATTACTTTGGTCTGCATTTGGTGCTAGCAAACAAACATGCACGCATATGCATACATAAATACATACATACATGCATGCATACACAAACACACACACGCCCACACACACCCACTTATAATACTTATATTCCTTCACACAAAATACTCTTAATACATATATAGGTCTCATTTATATATTATTACACAATTAATGGAGAAAATTTAAATAGTTGAAAATTTTGTTTTGGGCAGGTTTAGAAATTGTTGCCTGTGAAATTAATTTGCCGCTGGCCATTTATTTAAACTTGGGCCAACTTTCTCGCAGCGCATTTACTTCTGTTAGGGCCTAAAAACTTGAACCCACAACATTTAAATTTATTAACATCATAAAATCATATTTTTTGTGGTTACGTTACGTTTGTAGAGGGGTAGAGGATGGTGAGGGGTCGAGAGGCAGCCACAAAATGGGCCCATAAATATTTAAAAGCGTTTAAAACGCACACACACAAAACGTGGCGAATGGCACAAAGCAACGTTTAAATTTTATGGCCATGGTCAACAAGCAACTGCAACCTGCCTAGCTGCCCCCACCCTCTCCCCCCTACTCCCCCTCGCTGCCATCAACTAGGCCAGCTCCTTGCCGCAGCTCAAATCGAGTCAATAATAAAAATTCAAATTGATTTTTGATCGCATTGGTAAATCGCACCTATTCAAATCATGGACGGGCCACCCAAAACGCAGCACACATTAAAATCCCATAAAATTGGCTTAAGTAGTGATATCTTCCCGCCCTGCCCCCGACCCTATCGCCCCGCTGTCCGGAATGTAACCTGATGCGTGCTAATTGAAAAGCTAAAAAACTGAAATTTGTGTAAATTATTTTCTGCATAAATTTGCACACTTGATGACTGCTCCAGGCATTGCCTATAGGAGTGGGCGAGGGGCAAATGCGGGCGTATGGAGCTTATGGAGGGATATCTGGACTCGTGCCTGTTGGCCATGTCAACAGGGATTTTGCTACCCGACTGGCACCTACTGACAATCTCACAATCTGACAATCGAGCAACTTTATGGCGTTTTTTTTTTTACGAGCCAGTGCGCAACTTCTCATCGTTGTGGACTTGTAGTTGTAATACCCTATAATGAAAATGATTAACAATGGGTATAATGAAATTATGCAAATGAGATAATAGTCAGAATAAAGAGGCTCATAGCATGTAAAGTATGCCCGTTTTTGAGCATACTTTACGAGCTAAGCAACAAACGCTTCAGCCCTTAAAACAATTGACTTTAGACGTAGGTAGGGTAATATGGATGGCGATGAGCTTAAATCCATTACAGAGATAATGAAAGCCAAGAATCGAAGAGTATTGGGAATTTTCTGCCTTTTGTTCTTTCTTTCACCAAGCATTTTTCCAAATAAAGGCCAATTGAACGTACTGATACAATCGATAAATATCGATATAGAATCCTGATAAAGTCAATAAATATCGATGTGACGTTTTAATAAAAAATCGATAAATAAATTGATAAATATAGATATATAATCGTGATACATTGATAAATATCACTACAAAGTTCTGATAAATCGGCAAATATCGATATATCGATATCCAGATACACCAATAAATATCGATATATTCATATGTCTTGACTTTCCAAGCCTATCTCATGAGCTCCAGAAACTAGACTTACCCAAATTCCAGAAACTCATTCTGCAAATATATATGATAGGAATATGCACGTATACAGGGTATTAGCCAGTCGAGCACACGCTAACTCGTTGCAGCTGTAGGCTTAATGTTTATGTTCGATGGTCCCTCGTTAAATACTTGATGAGCCCCTGCAGCATTTTAATTTACTGCACAGCCAACAGGTGGGAGCGAGAGAGAGAGAGAAGGAGAGAGAGAGAAGGAGAAAGAGAAAAAGGGGGACGAGCTGTAGAAAGCGAGAGCTTGAAATCAATTTTTCTTGACCAAATGCGAGTATTTCTAGTATTTATTTTTAGTATTTTCCAAATGCGAGCAATTCTCGTATTTCTTTTAATTTTATGTGTGTTGCTTCTTTTTTTTTTATATATGTTTTGTTTTTTATGTGAGGCAACGCATCTTGGCCATTTTACAGTTGTTTGGCCTACAGCCAGGCTAAGACTGAGACTGTAGCTGGGTCGGGGGCGGGGGCGGGGTTCGGGTTGACTTGGGTTAGCGGCCAGTCCATGTCGAGTTGCTGCAAATGCCATGTTTAGTTGCAATTAAAATGCTTTTATCTTATTAGCGCAATGGCATCGCAATGCCATTTGTTGGCCAAGTTAAGTCAGCTTGAGCCAGAGTTCATTTCCCACAACACACACGCACACGGCTCTATCGGCGAGTTCATGGCGTACAGCTTGGGCTAATCACATGCAGCTCCAATCAATTCCAAGCGCCTTTTATGCCAAATCACGGGCCCCGTCCCGTTCCCATTTGCACGCTTCGACATTTCGCCGCGATTGAATTATTATCGCCGCCGCACGGCCATAAATGCAGTTGCAGTTGCAGTTGCAAACTGGCCAAAGACGCCTTTTAGCCAGAGCCGACGACAATGCCCCAGTGGCCATGTTGTGCTGTGTGTGTGCCATGCCCATATTTGGGCAGCTTTGGGCGGCCGAACAAGTTGCAAAACAAATTTGTCAATGTTTTGTCCATTTGCGGGCGCCGCATGTCGCATGTCGCTTGTTTGGGCTTTGCTATCTGTCTGTCTGTCTGTCTGTCTTTTTTCTCGCTTTTCTACGCGGCATTAGCTAATTTGGCAGCCCGTCTCCGTTTAATTAGAGGCTGCAACAACAATTGCAACAACTGCGGCAACATTTTGCTGCCTTGCAACACTTTCAATTTCTGTGCCCCGTCCGACGTGCCACGCCCACGCCTCAACTGAGCTCAGCTCAGCTCAGCTCAGCTCACGTCGCGTCCATTAAAGGCCGCTGCCTCACGATCTCACTGAATGACTCGCCCGCCTCTCACTGCCTCGCCCCGCCCCGCCCCGCGATCTCTCTACTCCCTGACCCTGTCGTCACACGCCCAATGTAATCCTCGCACGATCTGCCTGCCGCAGTCACAGCTCTTTTTTTGATTAGCTCTCTGCCGCGGCATACCCCAAACTGATAGACTGATTGACTGACTGACTGACTGACTGACTGACTGACTGATTGATTGACTGGCAAAGGTCGTTAAAGCCACAGCCGCCGGCTTTGCAGCTATGCTTCAGGGCCTTATCCTTTCTGCGCCCTCATCAGGCCTTAGTTATTGTGCATATAAGGTAGAGAGAGGTGCATTAACTATGTCGTTCAATTTGTAAAATAAGTGTTCAGATTATATTCCGACTAGATTATGTATATAGCATGGCTGCAAAGCGGTTTTGACCTGAATTGATCGGATCATGAATTTGATTTCAAACCAACCGTTTTTAATTTTTATCTAAACATATTTGATAGAGCATAATTTTGGGTAAAGCTCAAATTTAGCCCGCATCTTGTATTTGAAAATATTAACGGCTTGCAATATTTTCAGCACAACGGGCAATTGTTCAGTTTTATGTAAAAACACAAGGATCTCAGAACCTCTAAGAGCTAGACACTTGATATTTTGAATGTAGGTTGCCTGTCTGCTCAGCATGATTTTGTTTCCGATAGTCGATAACCAACTAACATTTGCAAGCAATCGATAAAAATCGTTATCGAAATTAAGTTTTTTGAGCAAATCTCTTATGTTGTAAGAGCTAGAGTCCCCAAATTTGACATTTAACTTATAGAATAGTGTATATACATTGAATCGTTCATTTTATAGTTATTGCCTAGAAGAGTCTTCAGGGTATTCCCTAGTCAGGAACTCCCGATTAGAGCCTGTTACTTTTTGCAGCCCTGGCTTATAGTACAATCTGATGATTGTCTCCGAAATGCTGTCCTGGTCTAAGAAAACATATGTGAGTTGCGTTAGTTCTCGACATTATTTAAAAAAACGCAGCTAGTTCTATTTCTAGACTTAACGACTTTAGGAAAGGGTATTCAAACGTCTTTAAGTTGCCCATTTTTGAACATTGTGCAAATGTGAGCGCAAGAACGGACCCATTAAGAAAGAGGAACAGAGAGAGAGACAGAGCGAGGTCTCTAGAGAAAGATATATAGTAGGAGAGAGGGAGAGAGAGAGAGAGAGTGAGGGTAAAGGAGGGATATCCAGAGTAGAGGTAGCTGGGTATCATACAATATTTGGTATTTTTGTGAAATACCGTCACGTTTTAACATTTTACTACTCACTTCTGGCACGTTGTTGCCATTGAGCATATCAGCTTTGCAATTTTATTGGCCACGCTTTTTGCGTATCTCCTGCTGCCTGCTTGCTCCTTGTTGTTGTTGTTGTTGTTGTTGTTGTTGTTGGTGTTGGCCTTTGCCATTTCGCAGCTCGCGCTGATCTTGGCCTTGATAGCGCATATAAATGTGGCCAGAAACTGTGGCCAACTGCAACTGCAACTGCCGCAACTGAGGCCTGTGTCTGGGCCTGGGTCTGAGGCTCTTGCTTGGGTCTCAGAGCTCAGAGGTTGACGTTTATATTGGCAAATATTTTAAATATTCCTTGTGGGGGTGTTGTTGCTTTTTATGTACCCTGTGCCTGGTTGAAATAGCCAAGTGGGGGTTATTTTTGTTTGAATATGTGTGGAACAGGCAACTTATATACTCTATATATATACCTTTTCATAATCGTATGTCTTGAATAACTAGGCAGACACTCGACCAATATGAATTAATAAAATAAATTAAATTAAGCAACAGTATTAGACGAGTCGGAGCTATGAATACCGCTTACAGGGTATCTGCTAGTCGGGCACGCTCATTTTTCTTTTACTGTCCTGCCTTCATCTCATCTTGATTCCATTTGTTGCTCTCTCACAGTTGTCTTATGCGACTTACAGGGTATCTGCCAGTCGGGCTAGCTCGACATAATTTGCTCTATTGCCTTCTTCTTCTTCTCATCGTGATACCCTTTGATGCTCTCTCCCACAGCTGCCTCAGTTCCGCCCACATATCGCCAATATGCAGCAGAGGACGCTGCGGCAGCTGCGCCACACTCCACGCGCAGCCTAGACCAGTCGCAGTCGCAGTCGCAGCTGCAGTCGCAGCCGACGCACGCGCAGGCGCAGCAGAACGATTACGTTCTAGAGGAGACAAATCGACGACTGCGTCAACCGCCGCCACCGCCGCCGCCGCCTTTTTATTGCCCGCTGCCGCTGACACCGCCGCCGGGCTATACGGAGCGAGCCGCACCACCGCCGCCGGCGCCGCAGCCAGCGGCAGAGCATGCAGCAGCAGCTGCCACAGCAGCAGCGCGTCAGCAAGCACGACGCCGACGTCGTCTACGTGAACTTCAGCAGCAGCAGCAGCAGCAGCTGCAGCAAAGATTCGCAGCCAGCACCAACAGCAGCAGCAGCAGCAGCAGCAGCGAGCAGAGCAGCGACAGCGACTGCGACGACGGCGAGCTAAGCAGCGCAGTCAGACGCCAGCGTCGGCGCGGACGCAGCTCACGTGGACTGAGAGGTAAGTCAAGGGGCGCCGAAGAATTCTAATTAGTACAGTAAAAGCTCTCTACAGTGGACAGCCACGAGAACTGTTCTGTTTTGAGCTGTTGAGCAAATTGTTTTAGGGAAAATTAAATAAGCTTAAATACCCTGTGCAAAAACGTGAGAAGGGGTATGCTGGTTTTATGCCATATAACATCTAGCTGTCCGTTTGATCGTCTGAGGCTCGAAGATTATAATTCTAACTTTCATTAAGATCGGACTCTAAGCACCGAAGTTTTTTATGAATAAACTTCTTCATATTGTGGAGCTGTAGGAAGAAGAAGCACAGCCATCTACAAGCCGTAAAAAGAAAGTTTCGAGTACTTTCTACTACAGCTCCTTGCTGGCTACAGGGTATCTCCTAGTCGAGCACTCTCTCTCTCTCTCTCTTGCTTTTGGCTGCATATTTATCGCTTTCTCCTCTTGCAGATGCCTATTGTCCGGACTTGTTGCACGCCTGCGCCTTGATTCTCCATCACCAGCAGCAACAGCAGCAGCAACCCGGCAGCAGCGACAGCTCCGTGGGTAATTTTACGGCCACGCCCCCACCACCGCCGCCGCCGCCGCCGCCGAATCGTCAGTCAAGTGGCGTTGAGTACAGCTCGGACTATGTGGAGATTGATGAGCTGGCGTTGCCGCCGCTAGGCGCTGGTCGGGCCAAGAGCACACCACAACTGCAACATGCTGTAGGCTTGGACAGACTAGCGATGGGTCAGAATCTGAGCCTGCGACGGCCGCGCATCTCACTGACCTGGGTGCTGCGGGAGCAGCACCAGCCCCCGTCCCAGCCCCAGACCCAATCCCAGCCGCCAGCCAATGAGTCGCCTGAGGCGGAGACAGCCAAGGAGAAGCAGCTGGAGAAGCAGCCGCTCAGCAATGGACATGTGCCGGCAGCTGGCGATGTCTCCAACTGCTTGCCGCTGCAGCGTACGGAGCCGGTGCCCACGCAGCTGGACGTGGGCAAGAAGCGTTATCGCGTCAAGCAGCTGCCCGGCAGCGGCACGGAGCCGCTTACTGGTTACGCCACCACGCCCACCGCCCACCAGGCGCCGGCCAACGGGCAGCTGGCGAGCCAAAAGTTCTTCAGCAATCAGAATCTGCTGGAGTACAAGGACAAGGGCACGCGCAGCGCACCGCTGGGCGCGCCCGTGGCCGCCGCCACCACCAAAGAGCTGCTGTTCGTCTGCACGCCGCAGCGTGCGCCGCGCAGCGATGTGCACCACGAGGCGTTGCTGTTGGCGCGCAAGCGCAACGAGATCCGCAAGAAGCTGGCCAGCCGGCTGCAGCAGGCGCGAGCCGCCGGCGTGGGAGCTGCCGCCGCCAGCCCGGCGACGACGACGACAACAACGACGACAGCGGATGCACTGAAGTGCACATACTCGGAGCCCAGTTTGGTTGCCGTCTCCGAAGGGGGCGGAGGAGGAGCACCCGGTGTGCAGCAGCCGCCGCGTCGCCATCGGCATCGCAAACGTCGCGAACGGGAACGCAATCGTGTCCAGCGTTTTGGCTACGAGATACACAACGTGGATGAGTTTCTGTCGCGCTGCTCGCTGTCGGCACCGGGCAATATACCCGTTGTCCTGGCCACGGCCAGCACGCTCTATCAGACGCGACCCGGCGGCTATCAGCTGGAGATACCGCTGCCACTGGGCATGGTCGTCAATGCGGTGTTCAAGAACCAAAACTGGCTCTATGTGCAGACGCCGCACGCCGAGGAGGGCTACGTCGGCTATGCCAGCTGCCTGCCCCTGGGCATATTGCCCACGGGTGGGGGCAGCAGCTCCAAGCCGACGCCCTGCTGGGAGTCCAATGCGGACATCTTTCCGCGACCCTGCGGCAACATGACCGACTCGGAGAAGGAGATACGTCTGCGCGGCGGCACACGCTCCGATGGAGCTCGCACGCCGCGCAGCGCCAAATTAGGAGCAGCAGCAGCAGCTGCCGAGGAGCACAACAACAACAACAACAACAACACGAGCAAGAGTCTGTTGTCGCATGGCGGCAGCCTGGCGGGCTCCTTGTACGGGGAGCAGCACGTGGACAAGCTATATTTGCGCGCTGCCTCCCAACCAAAGCTCGTGGAGAAGGCCTACGCACAACTGCGCTCCACCAAGCAGCTGGGCTCCGGCACCGCCTCGGTGCGCAGCGCCTCCAACGACGAATATGTCACCCTCCAGCAGCAGCAGCAACAGCAGCAGAGGATGACCAGGCAGAAGCATCTGCATGCGCAGCAGCAGTCACAGCCCGTGCGGCGTTTGTCGAACGTTTCGTACATAACCAATGGCCACAACGGTCAGCATCTGCATCCAAAGAGCACTCCCCTCCAGCAGCCGCAGCAGCAGATGCCGCAACAGACTCCGCACCAGGCTCCGCCCGCGGCGGGCGCCATGTTGAGTGTGCTGCGGCGGCAACAGCAGAACGGACTGCGCCAAACTCTAGTCGCCATCAACGCGGACTTCATCACGGATAGCATTGTCGTCCACAAGGGCGAGATTGTGACGCTCTGCGAGTGCCGCGAGTCCAAGGATCAGCGCCAATGGTTCTATGTGAAGACGCGAGACGGACGCGAGGGCTTCATTCCAGCCGAGGTGGCCGGACATGGCTATCTGTAGGCGGAAACACGGACAACCACATACAAAACAAAGGCAAAAAGAAACTTTATCTCGGCACGCCGAAGATTAAATACCCTTGCAGACATATATCTAGGAAGTGTACTCCATACTCCATACAAATCTATGCCTAATCAATGGAAGCTCTTTCCATCTAGTCCGATTAATCGGATCCATGCGATCCTCCCTTCTAAAAACTACATAATACGTCTATATAATTAGAGTTATCCATGCAAAAATTCATCTAGATAGATTTGAACTAATCAATCATATATACATAATTAATGACGGGCCGTCTGCGACGTCTCCTGTAGTAAGTAAAACATTTCATGATTAGCCTTTGCAAGGGTATTAATTCTAAGCCCCCCACAAAAGTCATGCGTATTACCAGAAAATATTTCACTAAGTAATACAAATTAGCAATATCGTGTGTAATTTAAAAACTCTTTGTTCTGCGTACGCTTCTAGAATCTACATAGATGTAATCTGTGCTATGGGTGTATATGTATTTATCTAGCATTTAGTCTTGCAACATAATCAAAGACAAACACACACACACACTCACACAACGACACATGGAAAACGAAACTATTTATACAATTATTGTACTTGATGCTTCTACTAAATAATTGAAATAAATAAACATATTAAACAAACTGACTTTATTATATATAGCTCGCTGCCGACGTTCAAAAGTTGTGATTTACAAGCATCTTGCTGACCGCCCCAAATACCAGGCGAACAGCAATCAGTAGCAGGTTACGATGCTTTTAAAATTTTCTGTATGTGCAACTTTCAATTTGCTACTGTTACAGTTGACGGCCTGCACTGTTGTCCTAGCTGTGCGGCAGGTCCGTACCAAACGCTCAGTCAGTCGCTGTTGTGTGACGTCATCAAAAAACAAAAGTCGTTTTGCAGCCGAGTCCGAGTCCCAAAAACTGCTAAAGTACCAGGCGAACATAAATCAGCAGAAGGTTGCTGCACTAAAGTAAAAAAAAATGTGCGGCATACTTTCGGGCTGGCATTTTAAATGTGCTAGTGCTGCCCAGCACCGAAATACAGCTGCACGATGGGCAGCACTGATTGGCGATGGGTAGCACTTGACACTTATTTTTAAAAGCCCCCTGAAAGTATGCCGCACTTTTATTTTGATTTTAGTGCAGCAACCTGCTGCTGATTTATGTTCGCCTGGTACTTTAGCAGTTTTTGGGATCAGATGTGGCAGCAAAATAATTTGTGCCTTGATGACTCAGCAAAACAGCCGGTTTCCGTGCGTTGAGTTTTTCATTTATTTGAGTTAATTTGTAATATATGTACTTAGCGTCGCAGCGACGCAGCAAAGAAGGTGTCATGTTTTTGGGATGGGTAAACTTTAATATTTTATTTGTTTGCATTTTAAAAGGTAAATGTTTTAGGTAAATAGATTGTATAATAACAAACAATTTTGTAAGTCTCCAATATTTCAACTACAAAAATTTGAGCTACATTTTTTTCTGATAATTATTTTGGCATTCGATAAATTACTTTTTGACTTTTTGTTTTTCAATCAATTATTGGGAAATCTTTGATCTTTACCTTCATTGCATTTTTTTTATACAATTAACTTACGAAAATATAAATATCATATGCTTAAATATTTGATATGAAAATATGTTTATGTAGGTGTTATCGTAATCCCCGCCGATGCGGCTCTAAAAAGGTAATGCTAATGTCCGGCGCCTCCCTGAGACGCCAATGTTTCACAATTTCTATACAATAATCAACAGCACAATTCATTACTGAGAGGGAAGAGCTGTTGCTACTATATATGCAATTAATTAGATGTACGATGTCTAAAATGAGCAACTTAATAGAAAATAACACATTTACAAGAGTGGGGACCATTACGACGACAATTGTCGCCCTGTTGCCTGTCGCCTATTGCCTATTTGCGCAGCTCCGGACTGGAGCTGGGCGACGCGGTTGAGGCATTATCCAGATTGTTATTGTCGAAGCTCTCGTGCTGTGGCTCCGGTTCCGTTGGCGGCTTCGGCTTCTCCAGCAGCACAGTCAGGTTCTTCACATTGGTCGGCTTCTCCTCGTCCTGGTTGATGTTCAGTACGGTGTTGTTCATGCGATGGTAGTGCGGCTTCTGCGATGTGCTGGGTCGTGAGTAGTCCAGATGATCATATTCATCTGTGGAAATGTGTTGAAAACAATTGATTAGCGAATCTCGAGCCACAAGGTTGACGAGCACATAAAACAGCTGGGGCACTCGGCACAGTAATGACTAGCTACAACGGACACTGAACAATTGCTGCTTACCCTCCGGAAATAGGATTTTGCTATAAACTTTCACTGTTTTTTTTTTGTTTTTGGCAAATGTGTGCGTGCATTTCAAATAGGAAATATAGCATGTTTATAGAATAAGAAGCGCGAAAAAGGCAAACGAAAGCACCTACCGGGATCTTTGTAGCCCTCCTTCTGCTTGATCTCATCGTAGACATGCTCCTCCTTGAGCGATTCGCCAATGCTATTGTACACAATCGGATTGGTCAGGTCCGCATTCATATTCTTGTTCAGCAGATCGTGATTATAGTTGACCGAGTAGCTGCCCACTGCAAAGGGGAAAGATAGCTTAATCGGGAAACTATTTGTGCCTGATTCAGACGCACCTTTGCTGCTGGCATTAGAATCGTCGCCGTAATCGGTGCACAGCGAGCCATTGCGATCAAAGTTGTTCATCTTGGGGCGCAGGTGGTTGGGCAACAGGCGCGTTTCTGGCTGCATGCCGTAGACGGGATTGTCAAAGTTATGATTGGCTGGCGGCCAGCCAGATCCGTTCGTCTCGTGCGTATAGTGGACATGCGCAATCTCCGTCTTCAGATTGGAGACACGTCGGCGATAGTAGAGGAATATGGCGCATATGATCGCAGCAAAGAGGCTTAAGAGGACCATGCTGATGGCCACGCCCGCATTACTCGCTGTGAGGAAAGGGAGTATGTATATTAGTATAAGCGAATCTCCTTGCGAGTGCTACATACATTCTTTGTGCTCGGCAACGCGCTGCGAGGCGATCAGCGTGTCGCAATTGTCGCCGGTGTAGCCGCTGCGGCAAACGCAGCCGTCGGCGGGATGGCACTGGAAATTGGAGGAGGGGCAGGCGCAGGGATTCATGCAGTATTCGCCGTAGAAGCCCTCCGGGCACACCTCCAGGCACTGATCGCCCATCCAGCCGGGCAGGCAAATGCAGTGCCCGTCGTTCTTGCGGCAGTTGCGATGATGATGGCAGCGACAGCGCTGCGTGCAGCCCTGGCCGTAGGTGTCCTGCGGACACGACTGGTTGCAATTGGAGCCCGTCCAGCCGGGCAGGCAGACGCACTGGCCGTTCTCATGATTGCACTCGCCGCCGTGCTCACAGTTGCACTTCAGTCGACAGCTGGGTCCGTACAGGCCCGGCGGACAAGCGTGCTCGCAGGTCAGGCCCAAGTAACCCGGACGGCAGACGATCTCGCCCGTAATATGGTCGCAGGTGGCATTGCCTGGCGACGGAGAGAGAGAAAGAGGAGGAGAGTTGGGTTTATTATTGATCAGGTTAGATATAAATCTCTTTGCCTACCGTGCATAGTTTCCGGGCAGCGCTCCTTGCACTCCATGCCATAGAATCCCTCGGGACAGGGCTCGACACAGTCCTCGCCGGTCCAGCCGGGCGCACAGATGCAGTTGCCGGTGTCCGAGTCGCACGAGGAGTTGTTCAGGCATCTGCAAACTTGATCACAATTTTCACCATAGAAACCGCTCGGACAGTTCGTCTCACAATGAACGCCTTGGGTACGGATTAATTTGTGGGGCACGGACACGTAATAGAAAATAAACAAACGAGTGCAAAACGAGAAAACACAAATTAAAGTTAACAACAAATTGAAACAAACGGAGCATAAATGAGGCGATAATGATAATGTAGGAAAAAGGCAGAAAGATAAAGTTAGATCTCAGATGGAATGAATTATATATAAGATATATATAAATGCAAGTGTGCGAGTGTGCGAGTGGGTCTGTGTCTGTGTGTGTGTTTGCGTGTGTGGAGAAGGTGTATATGTAAGCTGGGCTGCGATGAGTGTTCGATTCTGGGAGGAGGCATAAATATAGAGACAGATCAGAAATGAAAATAACTATGATATATATAAATGCAAGTGTCTGTGTGTGTGTGTGTGTGTGTGTGTGTGTGTGTCTGTGTTTAGAGAAGGTGTCTTCTGAGCTGGCCTGGGAGCACATGAGCGATGAGCGATGAGCGATGAGTGTTGAGTTTTGGAGTGTTGAAGGATTGTGGTAGTGGATACCTCGCCAGCCCTGCTTGCAGATGCAGCGACCGGTTGTCGCCTCGCAGGCGATCGTATTGTACGGATCGCATTGACAGTTGTGGGCGCAGTCCAGTCCGAAGGTGTTTGGCTCGCACTTTTGGTCGCAGCGTTCGCCCTGCCAGCCGGGTGCACAGGTACAGTTGCCGTCGACAGGATTGCAGGAGGCATTGTTCTGGCACTGGCAGCTGTGCCGGCAGCCATCGCCGTAATTGTTGAGCACGCAGGGACGGTCGCATTTGTTGTTGCGCCAGCCGGGCGCACAGAGGCATTGGCCCGTTTCGGGCGCGCATTTGGCGCCGTTCTGGCAGTCGCACTGGAAGGCGCAGCCCTGGCCGTAGGTGCCCGCCGGGCAGCTCAGCTCGCACTTGTCGCCCGTAAAGCCGGGCGCACAGAGGCAGGTGCCATTGATGGGCGAGCACTTGGCACCGTTGCGGCAATCGCAGTTCAGATCACAGTTGGGGCCGTATTTGAGGAACGGGCAGGGTCGCTTGCAGTCAACGCTGCTCCAGCCAATGCTGCAGTGGCAGCGACCCGTCTCCGGATGGCACAGATCCGTGTGCTCCATGCCGCATTCGCAGGTCTTGCTGCAGTCGGCGCCGTATTTATTGGCCGGACAGATGCGCTGCTCGCAGCGCTCACCCTGCCAGCCGGGCGCACACTCGCACTTGCCCGTGGGACTGCAGGCGGCATCATTCAGGCAATTGCATTTCTCCGTGCAGTTGCGTCCGTACGTATTCAGCGGACACTCGTCCATGCACACCTCGCCCATATAGCCGGGCGGGCATTCGCAGCGTCCGGTTATATGATGGCATGGGGCATCATTGTAGCACTCGCAGGAGAGCTCACAGTTCAGGCCGTGACTGCCCGTGGGGCATTTGTTGGCGCAAACATCGCCCGTCCAGCCGGCGGTGCACTCGCAGGCGCCGTTCTGTGGATCACATTTGCCGTCGTTCTGGCAGCGACAGTCCTCCTCGCACTGGGCGCCATGCTTGCCATCCGGGCAGCGCATATCGCATCTGATTGGGCATGGAGCATGGAATTAGTTACGGAATTTTGGAAGGGCAGGCAATTGTTGGTCCACTTACAGGGGACCCGTAAAGCCGGGCGCGCACGTACACCTGCCGGAGACATGATCGCAGCTGCCGCCGTTCTCACAGCGACACGCCTCCGCACACTTCTCGCCGTACGTCTGGGCCGGACAGATCTCGGCGCATCTCTCGCCCGCATAGCCCTTGGCGCACTCGCACTCGCCCGTAAAGGGCTCACAGGTGGCATTGTTCAGACAATCGCACTTCAGCTTGCAGTCGATGCCGTACAGGCCCGGCGAACAATCTGACGGATACGATTACGATTACGTTAACGATTACGGCTTAAACGGGGTGCTTTAATAGTTAGTCGCGTCTACAAATTGCTGCTGTGATTAAATAAGCACGAAAATATACATATCCTTCGGCCGTTGTGTGGGGGTGAAAGCTGTTCCTTAAGGCCCGGTTATTAAGAGAGCGAGAGTAGGGTGTGTGTGTGTGTGTTAGGTGGGGGGTATGCGTGTATGTGTGTGTGTGTGTGTTTGCAGGTGCTCTTGGCAGCATTGCAAATCAAAAGGTTATTAACATAAAGAAAAATAAAAACAAAAAACAGATATGTGCTAACCGAACAAAAAAAAAAAATAAAAAAACATCGGCAAGCCGAAGCGCAAATACCCTTGCAGAGCCATAAAATATATTCAAGCTATATGTGATTCATCTGCATTAATCTAATGTTATATATTTTACAAGAGAGCTTCGGACTCTTTAATAACTTTTTAGCTAATCTAATCTGAAAGCTTTAAGAAGTATTTACTTTAAGATGTTAGGGAACTAAATTACTCATAAATCGATCTATAGATTATATATTTGTTTATATTCTATATTTAAAAAATATTTTGACTCTACTCTCTACTCCCTTTACTCTATACTCTCTACTCTCTACTCTCTACTCTCTACTCTCTACTCCCTTTACTCTATACTCTCTACTCTCTACTCTCTACTCTCTACTCTCTACTCTCTACTCTCTACTCTCTACTCTCTACTCTCTACTCTCTACTCTCTACTCTCTACTCTCTACTCTCTATTCTCTACTCTATATATACGCCTGGTTATTCAAGTTATGTATACTCTATACTCTATACGCTTGGGCATTCGAGTTCTGCAAGGATATCTCAGTTTTAGTTGTTAGACACACAGAAGGTTAGAGTGTAGCCCTGCAACAAGGCTCACGCGCTGGAGAAGTCTCTTTTTAGGAGCCAGCCACGCCCACTTAACCCAAGGCGTTTCATTGTGGTTAACTCAGCACACATAGAGATACACACACAAAGACACAAAGGCTAAATATTCTACGATCTTATGCATATATATGTTTATAGAGTGGAAACGAACTTATGTTGCAGGCGGGTCCTCCGTAGCCCTCGGTGCACTTGCACTTCTCGGGCGCAATGCATCTGCCGTGCTGGCAGGGCTCGCTGCAGTGTGGGATGCACTCGTTGCCGCTGCGCACGTAGCCATCTGTAAGAGAGAGAGAGAGTATTCGTATTCGTATAAGTGGGTATATATAAATCGTATAGGGTATATAGAGGGTGACTTACCACAGCAATCGCGCACGATGCGCGCCTTGGTCAGCGTTTGGGTCTTGTTCACGACGCGATGCCGAATGCGATAGGTGGGACAGGTGGGCGGTATGCTTAGGCACCAGGTGGAGCCGCGCTCCTGGAACGACTGCAGCTCCGTGATGACCACCTCGACGTTGTAGCTGCGGGGACAAAAGCAAACATGTTATTAAGCTCCACATGCCCCATGCCCCTCTCCCTCCTCTTCATGCTACATACTTTTCGCGCTTTTTGCACACATTGGGTCCTTCGGGCGCATCATTGGTCAGCTCCGTGATCTCCGCCTGCGCCAGCGCCAGCAACGCCAGCAACAGCGCCAGTCCACATCTCCAGCTCATGCTCTGCATGAGTCTCCGTCTCCGTCTCCGACTCTGGCAGTGTCTATTGTCTCCTCCTTGTTCCTTGTTCCCCGTCTTGTTTCTAGAAATGCGGCTGCAGAATCAACGCATCACATTGAACTGAAGCGCTGCTTTGCTCCACAGCGAGTAAATAAATATGAATGTGGATAATGCCACGATATGGACGTGACTCAATGGCCGCTTAATCAGCCACAGTCAGCGACAAATGCGAATGAGCAACTGGAACAAAAAGATATAAGTTAATAACTAATTTTAAAAACGAACTATATAATGTATATAAACAAACACGATATACATACATACATGTACTACATAAATGCATGTACTTTAAAATGAATATTTGACTGATGTATCCGCAGTTCTTCGCTAAATTCCATTTGCATTGCTATCATAGTAAGTGAAAGGAGTTGGGTGGTGTTTCTTTTTAGAGCTCAGTTTGCATTCTGTGAACTTTTTAAGAACCATATCTTATAGTTAAAATATAGATCTAACTATTAACAATCAAGTTAACTTTGGCTATAACAACAGATTTCTTGGACTTTGGCTTAGACAATGTCACACAACCTATAAAACCTTTTAAGGCTTTATCCCTATTAACCTTTTAGGCTATAACAATCTAGTTAAGCTTTTTTCTCCGGATGTCAAGAAACTACAAGAGCATTAAGCTAGATTGCAAAAGGGAGTTCTTTAGGCATAGCTCGATATAGTCTTAGAGTAAGTCTATAAGCTATATCAAATATAAGTTAAGATGTGACAGCAGAAGATCAAACCCGAGCTTAGTATTCAAACGAGCTTCCTGCTCCTAAAAAGATAAGTTTCAAATAAGTTGATTAATTGAGCACAACAAGAGCTTTCAACTAGTTCAAATAATAGGAAATCTATTTGGGCTTAGATCGATTTAAAAAAGTCAGTCTATAAGAACTGAAGATGTCATTGCCTGTCAGCCTAGAACTCGAACCAGCCTCCTACTGCTTTAGTTTTTCTTATGAAACATTACCTTAGACAGCTTAGCTATCAATTTGTGATCAGTTTCCCATGAATTGGAGCACTGCAAGAGCTTTGAGCTAGATCGATGGAAACAGAAGTAAGGATGTGACAGCAGGAGGTCACACCCCAGCCCGGGATTCGAACCAGCTTCCGCCTCCTCCACTTTCTCCAATAAAATGTTAAATTGGACAGGTCAGCTAACAAATTGGGTTCAGTTTCGCTTGGGTTGGTCACGTGAGCGCAGGCAAGCATCAGGATTGAGGAAGTTCCATTTGATAGGGGATAGGCCCTGGAATCAGTGTCAGGCATGGAATGTGGAATATGGAATAACAGTTGCCAGTTGGGCAGAGATAACAGTAGGCACTGCATTTGTTTAAACTAATAAACGAGAGCTCCTCACCGAAGTCAAAACTCAAAAAGTAGCTAAATTCCAACACAGCCTTACAGCTGTTTTCAGAGCCGAAATAATACCCAATTTATATATATATTAACGATAAACAAGGCCGCGCATAAAGGCCCTCAGAGAGACGCGTTAATTGCAACAAATGCACAGCCAAAAATAATAATACAGACAGAGGAAACAACACGAATTTGACGGGATTCGGACCAAAGAGATCAGATAATGCAAAAGCAACGCTCGCCCTACACCGGAGGTGGGTTCAATCTGCAACAGCTGAAGGCGACCACCTTCAGCAAGAACGAGAGTTTGAATGGAATGCCATTTCTGGTGCAGTTGGCGCATCAGGTGCAGGTCCAGCAGCGACCCATGGGCAATCACTTGGCCAGGTGAGTAGCCAAACAGGCGAGATGCCTCCATTCGAGCACTAACTGAACGCACCTACAGCGCATTGCTGGGCACCAAGAATGCCGGCCTGGAGCGTGGCATGCGCAGCGGCACGCCCCGCAGCTATTTGAGCCAGAACCAGAACTCTGGCTACAATGGCAGCTACGAGGGCGACATGCCGCCCTTGTGCCTGGGCCAGACGAACAACAACAACAATCCGCCGCTGGCCGACGATTGTCTGCACATGGGCGGCTATGCGGACAACATGGACAACATGGACATCAACAACAACAACAACAACAACAACATGAATAATGTGGGCCACATGGGGCACATGGACAGCATGGATAGCATGGACAATATGGGTCACATGGGCCACATGGACAACATGGGGCACCTGGACAACATGAGCCACATGGGCCACATGGGCCACATGGACAACAGCATGAGCAGCATGAGCCTGAACAGCAACAACAATATGAACAGCCTGAGCGGCATAAATAGCCTCGGCGGCGGCATGAATAACAACAACAACAACAACAACAACAACATGGTGGGCGTTCACTTGGGCCACTTGGGGCAGCCGGAGGCAATGCTGAGCGGCGTCAGCAGCAGCAACAACAACAACAATAAGGCATATCAGAGCGATACCGATTCGGAAACCGAGTATTGCAAGCATATGCAAAACTTTGATGCTGTCGCCGCGACACAGACTTCGCGCTGGCGTCGTGTCTTTGATTATTTAAAGTCCGGGATGCCGCCACAGCGGCAGGAGCGCATGGAGGCGGCACTGCAGCGTTGCTGCGAGAATACGTTCTTCAACCATGTGCTCCTGGTGCTGCAGCTGTTAAGCATCCTGATCGGCGGCGTTGTCATGCAAAGCCTGCGCCTGGGCCTCAATCTGACCCAGCTCAGCTTTCGCCTCTGGCGCTGCAAGTTCCAGCTGCGCAGCATCCTGCGTCAGCTGCTCTGGCGCATGGCCAATGCCAAAGGCAATGATGCTCTACTCTTTCTGGGCGTTATGCTCATCTCGCCGTGGCTATTTCTTATTAGCCTGGTCGGATTTGCCATTGCGTTTATGTTCCATTTCAAGGAAGGATTGGGCGCCACCCTACGCCAGGTGCGTCTCCAGATGCTCAACTAACTAATCAACTACTTTAAATAACTATGCGAAACGGACTGAGGGAGGGAGCGAGGCACAGGAAATCAGAGGCAGATAGAGATAGAGACAGAGAGAGAGAGAGAGAGAGAGAGAGAGATAGAGATAGAGAGAGAATAATACACACACACACACACAGGAAGTGGGAGAGGGAGGGGGAGAAAGAGAGAGAGAGAATACTCAAATTAAAAATTCCAAAAGCAACAACAATAAAACTTGTTCAGCACGCTTTACAGAGAACTCCACTAGCAATTCACACACACTTCCCAAACACACACACACACACACACACTCACACACACAGTTCGATACAAATATATTTTATGTTGCGGCAATGAATCAATAAAAGCTATGAAAATGTAAAAGCCGCTCCTGGCCAGAATTTTGGGGCATACCTTAAGATGATATTAACCCCAGAACTTGGCGCAAAACTCGAATGTTGTCGCTTGTTTAGGGACTTTAAATTTTCATTTCAGGAAAGTTGGATTACATTTTATTAGATATTTAATTAGAAGACCCGTTTGTTTGATTTTTCTATATATATTCTATATTCTATTCTATCAGCATGGAAGAGTTGATATAGTCTGTTAGTCCCTTTCTCTGTTATAGAAACAGAGTCAACTAATCTTCCAATTTTAAAGCTATCTCGAAACAGTTTTTTTTTTTGGTCTTATCAAACCACTATATCTTATAGCTGATATAGGAACAATCGGTTTACGACTAAGTTCTTCTATAAACAATTTTATTGTTTACCAAGAAATTCTTAACAATTTTTCTACAACAATTTAAAAACAAAAACTGGCTAATGGCATATTTAACTTTTTTTAAATGGGTCTGCAATTATTTGAAATCTTCTCCCTCTTTTTCTACTGGCTTGTAATTCGCAACTGGTTCAAGTTGTTCTTGTTTTTCTGTTTGCATTGCTCACACGCAGAATTGCAATGGAAACGCATCTGCAATTAAATTGTTGTAGTACAAGCTTAGTATATAGTATAAATGTGTGTACTCTGTTTACTTTATGATAAATATGCGAAGCAATAAAAGCATTTCCGTTGCTCATCATCATCATCATCATCATCATCATCGTCGTCAACAATATATCATGAGGAGAGGCAGTGGAAACTATGCCCCACTTCGGGTGCCCCGCTGTCCATTCATTTCACTTTCAATTGCGTTGCACTTTAGAACCCCAACCATTCGAATATATATATATATATACCTAAATATATATACACGTTTATACACACACATGCCTGGACTATATTAATATATATATATTGTGCGTCATTTATTCATTCCAAAAAATCTGCTTTATGCTAATTGGATTCATGCCCAAAGTTTATTGTATTATTGTATTGCCGAATACATAGAAATCCGCAGCAATTTTGGAGCTTTACTTGCTCAGCAATTTTTGGAGCAAATGTCTCCTAAACAGAGCTTCGTTTGTTTGTTCCAAGGCTGAACAAGTCGAATGGGTAGATAAGCCAGCCCTAAAATCGGTTCAGTTTTCTTTGTTTCGCACTTTATAAAATCGTGGAAATATGAGCTATAAAATCGATTAGAAGCGCAATAAGAAACACACGTTAAATATGTCAAGACTACGTGAGAAATGACTTTTGTGAATGCAACGATCAGAGTTCAATTACAATGACCCATTGGTCAAAGTATTACACAACAATAACAAATTTGAGCGCTACAATGTGAAGTGAAGTGGAACTGATATACGAATATCAGCAGAGGAAATAAAATTTGATAATACCTAAAATATGTTAGTGAAAAGATTTGATCACTCTTCCAATCTTTGGCATATCTCTTTCTCTCTTTCTTTCTTTCCCTCTATCTGTATCTGTATCTGTATCTGTATCTGTATCTGTATCTGTATCTGTATCTGTATCTCTATCTGTATCTGTATCTGTATCTGTATCTGTATCTGTATCTGTATCTGTATCTGTATCTGTATCTGTATCTGTATCTGTATCTGTATCTGTATCTGTATCTGTATCTGTATCTGTATCTGTATCTGTATCTGTATCTGTATCTGTATCTGTATCTGTATCTGTATCTGTATCTGTATCTGTATCTCTATCTCTATCTCTATCTCTATATCTATCTCTATCCCAGTCTCATATTGCAACATGTTGTCTAATGGAATTTAAGGAAAAATTCCCAGCTCTTTCGATTGTTAAGCTTTAAAAGCTATTTTAAATATGTCATAAAGGCAAATAAATAACGTGTATCGAACGTATTATCAAGGTCTTAATTTCATACATCAGCCATTATTTGTATACAGTCAAACAGAGCACTTTTAAATGTAGCTCCCATATTATTATTATAGTCGAATTGGCATGAAACATGCGGCAGGTATGTCCATTGTTCCTCCTCCCTTGAAAAATACCCGTAATTACAGTGTGTACGTGACTCGGTTGCGGGCTCATCCATAAACACAGTGTCTACTTATATATATTTATGAGATATTCCCTAATTGCAGACAACGGTTGAAAAATCCATTTAGTGCTCTATCCAGTGTGAAATCTGTATTACATTATTGAATGATAAATGCTTTTAATGATCGCGTGCTAAGCTCAGAAACGTAATAAACCGGCGCTCTAAAACGCAATCCCTAGGAATACGGGATTAGGGAATATCAGAAAGCACGTGCCGAATACCTAATGAAAGTATAAGAAAGCAGTGGGACAATCAAATGGAAATTATGTGTGGGAGTCGGAAATGCCTTAGCCTTGAAAACTGAAGCAATGAACAACATATAGAAACAACAACAGGGCAGACAAATCCGATAAGCCAAGCCAGCTGAGTGCTTCATAAAGTCCAAAAGAAACCCAAATAAACCCAACAAAGTTCACAGATAAACAGTCACATTACAAGATACAAAGGCAACACCCTGATGAATTACATATGTGCGTTGATTAGGGCTTAACAAGGAGGAACGAACAGCTGCCTTACGCAAGCCGAATATTTAATACCCTTGCTAGACATATGCGCAGTGTATTTCAATAGAAGTGTTTGCCTGATTGCTCATATGACAGATATATATATATATAGTGACATATCCATAGTCGCACCCACCCTTTAACATATCTTAGCACATAAGCATAAGCACAATTATAAACATTTCTAATATTGTAAACAAAGAGCCTGGTGATAACATCGACATTGGTCAAGATCAAACTGTCCCCCTTTGGTAGACATAAACAATTCACCCTAAATATCACGCCACTGTCAATGTTCCCATCAGAGTACTATCCCACGCATAATTGCTGACGCAGCTCAAACTTCACTCAATTTTGACTCAAACTCTCTCAAAGCGAAGTTTGCTAAGCGACCGCAACAGTTAGATAAATCAGTTCATATTCGGGAAGCAAATCTGAATGTACTCAACAAAAGTAGCCGTTAAGTGAAAATAATAAATTGAAATATATTTTTTTATAGTAACCTAACGTGTAAAACTTAATTGGCGCAGCCGGTAGGATACGTCGGGAAAAATTAAAGATCGCTAAAGGATAATTAATTCCCAGATCTAACGCACAATCGCGACCGAAAGTGTTGTCGGAGTGTAATAAAAATTTTCTCGAATACGTATCCGCACAAGAACCTTCGGGTCATTAGTAGCTTAATAATATTGACCCTTTGGGCAATAAAGCTACTACAGTTAATAACGACTGGCTTTGCATATCGTTTGATCCCTGCAATACGTTATTACTGAGTCTTTTTAAGACACACACACAAAAAAAAAAAAAAACATTTACACAATAATCCATCACAAACTTTAACTTAAAATAAAAGTGCAAAATCAAAGAACAATAAAGTTCAAACCTACAAACTCAAAACTATTCAAAAAAAAGTGTATTACACCAAGATGACAATGGAATTATCAGAACAACACCTCAACCAGGCCCTTTCACAACTTAGACAGGTGCCAAGCTTTGACGGATCAACGGATCAACTAAACGCCTTCATTAAAAGGATAGATTACATCCTACACCTGTATCCAACCCGAGATGTTAGACAACATAGCATCTTATACGGAGCCATCGAATTGCAAGTCACAGGAGATGCTCAGAGAATATCACAAAGGACAGCAGCCAACACTTGGCAGGAGCTGAGAAACGCATTGATTGAAGAATACAAAGTGCAGACACCATTTGAAGAACTCCTTCGACGCTTATACAACACGAATTACCAAGGAAACGTCCGTAAGTTCATCGAGGAGCTCGAGAATAAATCTTTTGTTATTTTAAATAAGTTAGCACTAGAAAATATACCTAGCAATACAACCCTTTATACAAATGCTATGAATAACACAATCAAAGATGTTATTACAAAAAAATTACCAGATAGGCTTTTCATGATGTTAGCCAGACACGACATTACGTCGACACAAAAACTAAAGCAAGTAGCTCAAAGAGAGGGATTATATGAAAATAGCGTTACTGAAAAACCTAAAAATAATAATGTTCAGGGAAATCCAAATAACAATCGTAGGAACATGGGAAATTATCAGCAAAATGCTAACCCAACCACCATTTCAAGTGGCTATTCCAACACGAATCAGAGTTATCACGCACAAAATAAACAGCATAATAAGTCCGAAGACAATCAGAAAGCTCACCACGAGTTCCAACAGAAATTAAGTCAAGGTAGATACCAAAATCCCTTAAACTACCAAAATCAGTCCCATTCACGCTTGAATGCACCAAACCCTCCGACTAAACGTCAAAGAGATAGTAACAGTGGGCAGATGAAAATGGATACATCCGAAAATTTTCATCAGCAAGCCTCGGAACAAACAGAAGAAATCCATTCATAAAATTGATTATGAATGACGAAGTTCTAAAATGTGTCATCGACACAGGTTCAACCATAAATCTAATGAAAACAAACCGCTTAAATTTTCCAGTTTACAACGAAACATTAAAGGTTCACACCATAAATGGTGTTATTGAATTAAAACAAAGTATACGATTAGGAGCAAGCAAAATTTGTCCGAGCAAACAAAAATTCTATATTCACGACTTCTCAGAGCATTATGATGTTCTGATTGGGAGAGAATACCTTGAGGCATGTCAAGCAAAAATAGACTATGCACAAGGATCCGTAACCTTAGGAGAATTTAACTTTTGTTTTAGATATAACGACGAAGAGGTCGAAGAGGACATGACCGCACAAGAGTGCCTTGATCCACCCTCAACAGAGGACAGACCATTTAACTTCGCTATTAATAATGAATTAATAGAAAACAATGAGTTTAGGCTAGAGCACCTAAACTCAGAAGAAAAAGAAAAAATAAAAAAAGTTTTACATGAATTTCGTGATATCCAGTACCATGAAGGTGACAATTTGACTTTCACTAGTACAATTAAACACAAAATTCTAACAAAACATGAGGACCCAATTTACAAGCGTCCATACAAATATCCTCAAATATACGATGAGGAAGTAAATAAACAAATAAGCGATATGATAAAACAAAATATCATACGTAAATCCAAATCCCCTTACTGCTCACCAGTAATAATCGTTCCAAAGAAAAACGATGCATCTGGAAAGCAAAAGTTCCGGTTAGTCATAGATTACCGCAATCTCAATGAACTAACTATTAATGATAAATACCCTATCCCGATCATGGATGAAATATTAGACAAACTTGGAAAATGTCAATATTTCACAACCATTGATCTAGCCAAAGGCTTCCACCAAATCCAAATGGATCCTGGTTCAATACCCAAGACCGCATTTTCGACTAAACATGGCCATTACGAGTACACTCGCATGCCATTTGGTCTTAAGAATGCACCTGCAACGTTCCAACGTTGTATGAACAATCTCTTAGAAGATTTAATTTTTAAAGATTGTCTGGTCTACTTAGACGACATTATTATTTTTTCCACTTCATTGGAGGAACACATTTTGTCGCTACAAAAGGTATTTAAGAAGCTTAGAGAAGCTAACTTAAAACTACAGTTGGATAAATGCGAGTTTATGAGAAAAGAAACTGAATTTCTCGGTCACATCATCACAACTGAGGGTATAAAACCAAATCCCAACAAGATACAAGCAATTGTCAAATTCCCAATTCCAAAAACCCCAAAAGAAATTAAATCATTTCTAGGATTATGTGGTTTCTATAGGAAATTTATACCAAATTTCGCTAATATAGTAAAACCATTAACACTTAAATTAAAAAAGGGAGCAAAAATCAATATAAAAGACAGAGACTACGAACTAGCGTTTGAAAAGCTAAAAGTACTCATAACATCCGACCCAATTTTAATATACCCTAACTTCGAAAAACCATTTTCATTAACTACAGACGCGAGTAATATGGCAATAGGGGCCGTCCTTTCGCAAGAGCATAAGCCTATATGCTATGCAAGTAGAACTCTCAACGAGCATGAGTTAAATTATTCAACGATTGAAAAAGAATTATTAGCAATCGTTTGGGCCACTAAATACTTTAGGTCCTATCTCTTTGGTCGACAATTTCAAATCCTTAGTGATCACAGACCACTCGTCTGGTTAAATAATATGAAAGAACCTAACATGAAATTACAAAGGTGGAAGATCAAGCTAAATGAGTTTGATTTCCAAATTAAATACGTCCCAGGAAAAGAAAATTATGTGGCAGATGCTCTGTCCAGAATTCAATTAAACGAAAACTTCTTAGGCGAAGATACAATTAGCACAAGAGCAACAATACATAGTGCTCAAGAAGACAACAGTAACCATTTACAAATCACAGAAAGACCACTTAATTATTATAATCGACAAATAGAATTTGAAAAAGGAACCGAGAACGAAACAAAAGTTACGAATTACTTTCACAAAACCAACATAAAAATTACGTACAAAGACATGACTAATACGCATGCCAAAGAATTAATAAAAGAATACTTATGCACAAAGAAAAGTGTGCTATACTTCCACAACGAAGCAGATTTTCCAATTTTTCAAGAAGCCTACTTAGAAATAATAAGTCCGAATAATTCAACAAAGGCAATGAAAACTAGTACAAAATTAATAGACCTTCAAACATACGCAGAATTCAAAGAATTAATATTAAAAAAGCACAAAGAATTATTACATCCAGGAATTGAAAAAACTATCAATTGGTTCAAAGAAACCCACTATTTCCCAGATTATCAAAATCTAATTCAAAATCTAATAAATGAATGTGAGATTTGCAACATCGCAAAAACAGAACACAGAGATACAAAATTAACTTTCGAAATAACTCCGGAAATCGCTAATATCCGAGAAAAATATGTAATGGATTTTTACATAGTAGGAGATAAACAATTTTTATCTTGCATTGATATCTATTCAAAATTTGCATCATTAATAGAAATAAAAAGTAGAGACTGGCTAGAAACCAAACGAGCTATATTACAAGTGTTCAACCAAATGGGTAAACCCATCGAAATAAAGGCAGACAAAGACTCAGCTTTTATGTGCACAGCTTTACAATTATGGCTAAAATCAGAAGCAGTAAATATTAATATAACCACTAGTAAAAACGGTATATCCGACGTAGAACGATTTCATAAGACAGTTAACGAAAAACTAAGAATCATTAACAGCGACTCAGACGTCGAAAATAAACTTACAAAATTTGAAACTATACTCTACACGTACAATCATAAAACAAAGCACAAAACGACTAACAGAACACCAGCGGACATATTCATATATGCAGGTACACCAGAGTATGACACTCAAGCTAATAAAGAAAAACTAATAAATAACCTCAACAAAAACCGAAGAAACTTTTAACAATTTAATTGAACAAAGTAAAGAATTCAATAACCTTATACAAATCGAATACCTAGTAGAAAAATTAAACAGAGAAATAAACGGCTTAAAAATAGCCAAACGTAGCAAAAGAGGTTTAGTTAACATAGTAGGAACAGCATATAAATACTTATTTGGAACATTAAATCAAGAAGACAAAGCAGAAATTGAACAAAAAATAAGCAACTTAGCAGAAAACAGCGTTCAGGTTAACGAATTAAATTACATAATAGAAGCTATAAACAAAGGAATAGAAATCATGAACGAACTAGATCAAGAGAAACAAAAAGGAAAGAAATTAGATATCCTTATATTTAACTTACAACACTTTACAGAATATATAGAAGACATTGAGATGGGAATGCAGCTCACAAGATTAGGAATTTTTAACCCAAAATTACTAAAACATGACTATTTGTTGCATGTTAATTCTGAGAAATTGTTGAATACAAAAACTTCCACTTGGTTTAAATCAGATACAAACGAAATACTGATAATATCCCATATTCCTCGAGAAATAATAAAAAGCCCGGTATTCGAAATAATTCCATACCCGGATGAAAATAATAATATTTTGACAGAAATAGCTCATGAAAAATATTTTACCCAAGATAAAAAAGTTTATAGCAGAGAAACAAAAAAATTAATTAATAATGAATGTTTAACAGGAATTTTAAACCAAATAACATCAGAATGTAGTTATACTAAAATTTTGCAAAATTTTCAAATCAACTACATAGAACCAAATATAATTTTAACTTGGAATTTACCAAAAACTATATTAAACCATAATTGTATAAATAACGAAATAACAATAGAAGGAAACAATATAATAAAAATCTTTAATTGTTCATTGCAAATTAATGAAATTTCAATTTCAAACAATATGTTAGATTATACTCAAAGCATTTACGTAAGCAATGATGTTATAAAATTAGAACCACTTTCGTTTGTACAAACGAAACAAATTATAAATGCACATACAAAATTTAACAATGTATTCCAGATAATTACAATAACCATATTTGTAATCATATTAATAAGTTTAACACTGTATTTGACATATAAGTTCAAAAGCATACCTAAGAAATTAATTATAAAATATAAAAAACCCAAAGTAGAAGAAACACCTACAATAATAGGAGATATACCAATTCTAAAAGAAGAAAATGTTACACTATATCCAAACTTAAACACCTGAGGACAGGCACTTTTCTAATGGTTGGGGGAGTGACATATCCATAGTCGCACCCACCCTTTAACATATCTTAGCACATAAGCATAAGCACAATTATAAACATTTCTAATATTGTAAACAAAGAGCCTGGTGATAACATCGACATTGGTCAAGATCAAACTGTCCCCCTTTGGTAGACATAAACAATTCACCCTAAATATCACGCCACTGTCAATGTTCCCATCAGAGTACTATCCCACGCATAATTGCTGACGCAGCTCAAACTTCACTCAATTTTGACTCAAACTCTCTCAAAGCGAAGTTTGCTAAGCGACCGCAACAGTTAGATAAATCAGTTCATATTCGGGAAGCAAATCTGAATGTACTCAACAAAAGTAGCCGTTAAGTGAAAATAATAAATTGAAATATATTTTTTTATAGTAACCTAACGTGTAAAACTTAATTATATATATTATATTATATGGAAATCCCCTTGCTGATTAGATTTTGAGCATTTGTTAGTTGTTGAGAAGTTTCGTAACGATATCATGATTCAATAGCTTTAAAATTCAGAAATAAAATATATAATATTACTAATCCGTAGATAATAATCATGAATATATAAAGATGTATAAATATATATATGTATATACATTTATGCGTTACATATTCAGCTACAAAATCTCTGCAAGTGTATTAAAAATACCCCAACTTTCTTTAACAATCTCTTCTATTTCCTTTGCTTAAGATAAGCCAATCTCTTGGATTATTATGACCGATAATAAAATGTTGATAACAAGCGCTGAGTAATTTATAATCTTATATAGATAGCGCCATATCAATAGCCATAAAACATATAGACCAGACAGTTAGAACAACAACAAAATTAGATACTCATTTTGCTCGTAGTGGAGGCTTTTGCTGTGTGCGAGAGAAGACCATCTTTGACTTTTGTCTCACTCGCACTAGATGAAACTGCTTTGGCTTATGCTCAATGCGCTCTCATTAATGTCTGCATATCGTTAAAATGCATGTGTGTGTGTGTGTGTAAAGGCAGCAATTCTGACCAATTGAATCTCTCTCTCTGTGTCTCTCTCTCAAGTTCACATATCTGCCCTATCGAAACGACGACTTATATGAACTATGAAAGGGATTACGACGTCGATGCGTACCTGCTGCATTTTAAAGTGGAAATAGTTGGTAAGGGTACCCAAGCGTTCACATGTGTGACATTGTCTTTTTCTTTGGCTGGCCAAGCACGCACACTTACACGAGAATGCATGTGTGTGTACAAGTATTTATTGCGCTTGTGTGTCTGTGTTGCCTGCCTATCCTATAAACATTTAAAGAGACTTAAAGTTTTTATGATTTTTTGAGCTCCCCGCTCTAGTTCTTAGCTGTTCCATCATCTATATTCATTAGCCATAAACTATTATTATAATTATATCGTATAATTTATCTTCATCACGACACATATTTATTTTTTTGTCTTTGTCTTTGTCTTTGTACATCGTGCATACTGCGCCGGAGATGTTTATTCCGGTCATGGAACACTTTGTCATGGCTGATCAACGCCACGTACCATGCGTTGCCGTCAATTGGCCCAGTCGCTAAATCATATAATATATGGGAAAAATTAAATAAACGAACAGAGATTTCAATAAAAGGTCAGCGTGCGGTCAGCGAGACAGCGCTATGAGCTACAAAAACTATGAGATAAAGCAGAGAGAGGGCGAAAGAGAGAGAGAAGAAGAAAAGGGAGAAAGAGAAAGAGAGAGAGAGAGAGAGATAGATAGACGAGAGAAACTCTAAGCGATAACATTTATATAAAATATCTTAAATAGGGATTAAAGAAAAGAGAAAGAAAGAAAAGAGAGCAATCAATAACTCAAAGATATACACAGATATTTCACTTTACAGCTTGGTTTACAGCCTGGTTGTAAGTATGTTTTCTAGAAATTTGATATATTTGCAACTTAGAGTTTAAATTACTTAAGTTAATCATGAATTGCCAGAAGACGTACAAGTAGGGTGTAAACAAAGCCGTGGCGTGCAAAATAAATTAGTGTCTCCCCATCTACCCCCTCTCCCTCCGCACTTTCCACCTCTCTCTTTCAGTCTCTTTGTTATTGTTCAGTTTTAAAGTTGTTTTCCTGGTCTCCATATCGACTATATATATATATATGTATGTATGTATAAGGTCTTTATGGCATTTTATGCACATTTGTGTTAATTTTATAAGCTAAATGAAAATGTTGATGGATGAGTCAGCGCCGACGAGCGAAAACTAGCCGGCAAAGCAAAACTATTTACTAATGTATCTGCAAGTGTATTCACATTTGTATCTGTATCTTTACCTCAATATGTATCTATATCTGTAGTTGTAAATGTATCTATAGCCAGTTTTTTTTTTCAATGGAAAATTGACTCATTCACATTCATTCAATAGCTGCTACATCTGGTTTTGTAATTAATGTGCGTAGCGTGTTTCCATTCATGAAACACATAATTTTATTAACTAAAATATACAATTGCACTATTGCCCGATAAGTTCCTGCGGTTTCTTGCTGATTCAGCAAGTGCTCCGCCCAGTTTCCACCCTGCCTCAACGTGGAACTCGCTCCCAGTTGCAATTTGTTTACATCGCAGCGCTTATCAGTTTACAGAGCAAACATAAATAAAAGAAATCACAAATAATCGCCGAGTTCTGTGCAATTTGTTGTTTGGTTGACCCATAGCTTATATGATTGCATATATATATATATATATGGTATTTCTTGATCCCTTGGCCCCAGCTAAAGTCATTTGAAGAATAAAAAAAGTGATTACCTGACAGACATTTAATCAATTCGCAGAAATAACTCATCATGTTTGAAATTGAGTGCAAAAAAAAACCAACTGACAATTTGTAATATAGAAAAATATCATATATATATTTAAATACAACTAACACAAGGAGGAATTAACAGTTGATGTTAATGAAAGGAATGGGAAGAATAGAGGCATCCAAAAATTGAAAGGTTCCCTTTTCTTACTATTCGATAACTACACTCCCTTACAAAACTTGGTTTCAATATTATAAAAATGACGAAACAAGGTGCTCATCTAAAGGGTAATCTTTGACCCTGCACCAGCAATTGGGGCCTTGTCACACCTGAACAAAGTTAGCATTATCCTAGCAAAGACAGCGCAAAATTTCTGTAGCCAAATATTATATTTTGTACACTAGACATCGCAAAAGAGCTTAAGGTACCAAAGATAGGCGACTTTGTCAACAGACAAGCTACCTATCTAAGCTTCACAAGCTGGCCAACGTCCTGGCCAGAAACCTGCTAAGGAGAGAAAGAAGAAGGCGACGATGCCTTTAATATCAGCATGCATATCCTCAGTTAAGTCAATTAGAAGCTAGACGAGACTTAACAGAAAGGAACTTAAAGTAACCTGTAGACACAATACCCCTCTCCCAACCACATACTTTCCCGCTTTAATATTTTGTTAATTTTGAATTTAACTTCTTTTTATTTATAACTCTTGCGATCAAAGCCAAATTTCAGACATCATTTGCGAAGATTAAAGAACGTATTATACACAAAGTTTGGCGAACAAAATGTTTTAAAATCTACAAGAAAATTTATCAATATTTTTGACTCTAGCTTGCGCTGATAAAGCTCATGAATTGTGACTAATACCAGGAAACGAAGGCAACAGACTTAAGAAGAAAGAAACTCAATCGAAACTTAAGTGCCAGCATTTGTTTGACGTAGAAAATAGATTTCTGGAAATAGATCGTCAAGTGTTTTGTGCAGCTGATTCGCTTTGATTTGCTTTGAACATTTTGTATAATTTTCTGTTTTTAGTTTTTTTTTTCAGTTTAATAAAATGGTAACTGGAAATGAATATTAAGTTATTTAAGTTTAAGTTTATTTAAGTTTCCAATACATAACTTAATTTAAATACGACAAAATGAATTTTTGTGCTTTTTCTTGTAATTATTTGAATGACCTGTACCTATTGAAAATGGGTAAATGGGGTATAATGTGTCTCTGCACACGTATGTTACAGGGAAAAGGAATCATCTTCGACTCCATAAAGTATATATATTCCTGTCTGTACGTCTAACTGTCTGTCAGTGAGTCTGTCTGTCTGTCCGCATGAACCTAAAGGAGCCAGAGACTTCAAATTTCAAAATTATTTACATACATACTTATGTCCTCCTAGGGCACGAGTCGATAACGATAATCGATAGCTTTTCCAGTTGCCAAGCAATCGCTAAAAATCGATATCGAAATTCCGGTTTTTGAGCAAATCTCTTAAATTTTAAGTGCTGAAGTCAGCAAACTTGACATTTTTTTTAAAGATCAAGTATAATTGAACCCCTAGCTAGAAGTAGGTGATGGGTATCCCCTAGTCGGGCACTTCCGACTAAATCTCACTTAGTTGTTGTTTTTTTATAAGCAGCCTTTCGTTTACTTAAAAGTACTCTGAAGATTGCTTTAAGTCTAATGCTGTAGACTTCTGTAGCGTTATCATAATCATATATTCGACTTCTTGTATATACGAGTGGACTCATAATCATTTCGTTATATTATAAATTATATACATATGTTATCCAATTCCATGAAATGGCGCAGTTGTCGCCAAACAAAGGCTTGTGTTTAAGTAAATGAAAACATGTTGGAGCTGGCGTTGGAGGCACTTTTGATAATCGAATCAAAGTCTGAGGCGCAAATGTTGCGCATCCAGTTGGAAAATTTCAAGCTCAAAATGCCGTATGATAAACAAATATTCAAAACTGCAATAAATAAAATAATATACAATTCGAAACGAAAGCAAATATTTCAACAAATTACGCGATCAGCGAAAAATGGCCAAAACAAATGGCGAAAAGTTCGATTGATTGTTAAGAACTGGAAGATACCCTGTAAACAGCTCTGAATCATAGGAAATACCTCATTACCAAAGAACTTCCTTATTTGTTATCTAAATTGTATGTCTCAGGGTATAAAAAACTAAGCCTAGAGAGAAAGCCTACTTTCAATATATATTCTCCCTCTCAGATGCTTGGGAATCAAATAGGAAATTATCAAATAAATAGTTAATGGAGAAGTGATCAAATAAACCTAAACGTTTTAGAATAGATAATCTTGGCTAATTAAGAATATATTCCCTCTAAGGGATTCCAACTAAAACTTTTGCCTGTTGCAAACATAGTCCCAGCCACAATATACCCTCTTTTTAAGTATTTCTTTTGAGTATAGTCCAAATTTAACAAACATTCAGCCATATGCAGGTTTATTAAGGCATGAAATAAAGTCTAAAAATAATCTTTGTGATGTAGCTCAACAACTTCTTAGCCATTTACCTGTTGCAGTTTTTTTAAGCCCAAAATTGGAACTTCTTTCGACCACATGCACTTGGGAACTGGATTTTGATGATGATGTGTTCATGTGGAGGAGCGTGCCCAGCACACGGTGCAAAGTTCCAAGTCTCGCAGTCAGCTTTGCGCTGACGTCAGCTCGATGCAAAATGTGTGAAATGATATTCGACTTGTCATCGGATACCTTGCAAAGCGCTCTAAAACTGAAATTTTTGTGTAACCAATCGCAAACATTTCAAAACAGAAGTTTCTATGGCTATTTTCAAAGAATGCAATCGCGTTTAAAGCTAAGCACACTCAACGGAGGCGGGCTAAGGTTGGCGGGGGAAATGCGACAAAATGGGAAAATTAAAAGCATGAAATGTGGCAGAAAACAAAGCAAAAAGAATCTGTCGGCAACATAATGAGACGAACCACAGTCTGTAGAAGGTAAGGCAGAACTAAAAACAGTGAGCACTCTGTAGAGCGAATAATAGGCAGAAGTAGGTATAGTGAGAGCTCTCTGGAGCGAACATCCGGCTGTACCAGGTACAGTGAGAACTCTCTTGAGCGAACAGGTTGTACTAGTTACAGTGGGAGCTCTTTTGAGTGAACAACAGGCAAAACTAGGTACAGTGAGAGCTCTCTAGAGCGAGCCACAGACTAAAAAATGACAGTAAAACCTCTCTAGACCAAACAACAGCCTGAACTAGGTACAGTGAGAGCTCCATTGAGTGAACAGGCTGTACTAGGTACAGTGGTAGCTCTTTTTAGTGAACAAAAGGCTGAACTAGGTACGGTAAAAGCTCTCAAGAGCGAACAGACTGAACTAGGTACAGTTAGAGCGCTCTAAAGCGAACAACCGAAGTCATAAACTTTATGTGCTGCTTAAGATTTTGATAAACATTACAAACACAAAGTAAAAGATATCGTGGTTAATAGTAAAAACTATTCGTAGTTTATTCTAAAACATAGTGAGGGTTTTCTTTATATTTCAAGTTAAAGCATGTTCCCATTTAATTTCGAAAAAAGTTCAATATAAGAAGAGAATATTGTAAAAAAAGTAAGCAAACAATATGAGAACTAAACATTATGGCTAGCTTTAGGCCATGTACGAGAATTCCAATTTGTCTAATTCTGTAGATTTCTATATGTATCATAATCCTGTACTCCCCTTCTCTCTCTGACAGGTGAGCTGACCGTTAGTAGAGGCTTCACTGTAGCTTGGCAGCTTGCCAAGTGCTCCTGCTGCCCACTCACTGTGGAGTATGTCGCCCTGATGCTGATGACATTCTTGTTGTTTGTTAATGGAAATCTTGTCTAGCTGCTGGGGTGTGCTCTTTGCCCCGCCCACACGCCGCACGCCACACCCCCCTCTATTGGGCGAGTGCATTATCCATAAAGTATACACGACAGTTGTTCGTGATTAATGCTTAATCAGGTAAACAGCAGGTAAATAAGGGCGTGTGCGTTGTGCAAGAACTCGCTTCAACTTCGGCTGAGTTTGCGACTCTTGAACGCATCAACTAGGTGTGTTATGGGCAAATAAATGAGTATATTGTATGTGTTTTTACATGTATTATCAGCGGAAGGTGTTTGGGGCCACGTGCTAATGAGTTATTGTTGCCATTTGCCCGTTGCAGTTGCACTTAGTTGCAGTGCATTGCACCTTATCGCGTTCAATGTCAGTTGGGAATGCAATTTGGGAAAGTAAAAAAAAAAGGAATGTAGGAAGTCAGAAAAGTTACTAAAATAATATATATAGTATATATTTAAAAGATTCTTTGCTGAAAATTGGAATAAATTGTTTTGGGAAAGTTTCACATATTATAATAATAAATATCGGAAGTTAAAACAAATTGCAAAAAGTCAGCAAAGTTAGTTACTTATCTAAATATTTAAATATTATATTTAAGAGATTGTTTGCTTCTGGAAAATAAATATTATAAATTAATTTCAATTTTTGTCTGGCAAAATAGGGCTTTGAGAAGGGCAAACTTCGAGCAACTCCTTAAAAAAAAAAAAGGGGGAAATTTAGCGTACAATTTTAATGAACATATTGAAGAAAGAAACAACAAAAAACCAAACAATTGGCAAGTTTAAAAGGCATGAGTAAGCGCTTAAACATATGTTTACAGGTAGTTTTATATATATAACAATAGTATATTTTATAATATATATTATATAGTAATAATAATAAACAATAAATTGTATACATATGCAGCATTCAATGATAAGCGGCTAATATACATATATTTAAATATATTTCTGCCTCTAAAGGTGTTCATATTCAGGTGTATTGCATGAAGCGAATGTTAAAAAAAAAAAACAAAACAGGTTTTGTTGCTCATTGAAAACATTTTAAAATGCTGACGTCACAGACACAAAAATATCTCTCTCTCTCTCTCTCTCTCTCTCGTTATCTCCCTCTCTCTATATACAAGTGCGTATCTGCTTGAGAACATTTTGAATATTTTGCGGGAAAGCACGAATCTTCAAATTGTCTAAATCAACGAATGTAAACAAATGAATATGCACAGCAGCAAGTGCGAATGTACACACACATATACATGCATATGCATATACAGCTGTATGCATGCACAATTGTATGTGCATATGTCGGCATTTCTCATATTTAAACAGTTGCGATTGTGCTAAAACTTCGACGGGCGACTGCAAAGCGAAGCAAATTGCCAGTAAATGGAAAATGTGAGAATAAATCTAACACATACCACGGACTACGGACAGACATTGCCCGTATAATTTAAACTAAGCCTTGTTGTTGTAGCCTAACAAAAGGCAGCTGTTAATAATTCTAAGAGTAAAGCCCACCCCCCGCCCAGTGCTCTGTGCATGCACAGACATGCATGCATACACATGTACATGTGTGCACAGACATGCATGCATGCGTATGTACATGTGTGCACACACATGCATGCATGCGTATGTATGTGCGTATGTAATATTTGCAGGCTTGATTAAAATGAGCCGACAAATGGGAAAGGCATACAGAGTGCTCGACTACGACATACCCTGTATGAAGTTGTGAACTCTTATAATAAATATTCTAACTTCCGTCTTATGTAAATATACTTAAACATATTTACACAAACACCTACACACACATACACATGGAGTCATAGTTTATTTTTAAACAGACGAACGGACATGATCAACTCGGCATGCTGATGCTGATCTTGAGTATGAATATACCCTTTGAGGTAGGAAGTGCCAGCTTCTGCATGTTACATAAACACGCACAAACCAATATAACCTTCTTTTGGAGCCATTTTCAATGGGCACAGGATATACATATTAATAATGTTGCCTGCCACATGGCAGATGCTGCAGCTCTGCCAGACAGTCAGTCAGCCAGTTGTCAATTGAGTTTATACACAGTTATTTTTTCACACATAAAGAGCTGCCGCTGTTGCTAATGCGAGACAGATGATGCTTTCATATGCGGGCCTATGGGCAAGGCAGGGAAAGACAGGGCAGGCAGACTCAAAGAGAAGGAAAGTCGCAATTTTGAACAGCGCTTTGCCAAAACGAGATATTTGCATCTTTAAGCTGCTTTCTACGCTGTCGCATTGAGTGGGCGCGGAGAGCAAAGAACAGGGCAAAGGAAACAGTATGAAAAAAAAGCGTAAAAGCGAAAGACGAAACTCAAGCCCATAAACAGGTTTTAAACTGTCTTTATACAGCGCACGACGCTCAAAATAAGAACGTTAATTGACACGCACACAAGCACAGACGAGCCATAAACAAAACAGACGCAGACACCAACACACACACACACACACACACACACACACATATCGAGTGACAATGTACTCGAAAGCGCAAAGCTAACTGGAACTTTCGTAAAGCAACAACAACAACAGCAGCAGCAGCACGGGCACTATTACGAAAACAAAGCAACGCATTTTGCGCTGTTTGCTATTTTCGGCCAACTAAAAGTAGGAAATTCCATTTATATGCACTCAGTATTACCTTTAATTTTCCAGTTAATGAATTCTTGAATTGTTCTCACTCAAAATAACTTGGTTGGCTGCACTCAATTTACACTCGAACTACTGCGTTTGGTTTCTATTGCTTCGCATTTATTTAAATTTTTCTTTTTTAAGCACTTTGCACTCAAACTCGTTTTGGCACCAAATTTCTTGGGGAATACACATATACACTAGATAACACTTTAAAAACTTAAATAACCGTAACGCTTAACGAATTAAAAGTCAATTAACTATGCTGCAATTGCTGGTACGCAGCAACATTTATATTTTGTTGCTAAACTATACAAGACACGCCGTACCGCTTCCCAGACCTCTTTGAGCACAACTGTTGGTTAACAGCGTGATAATAATAAGGTGAGGGAGGGTTAGCATATTATTTGAGCAACAACAGCCACTTAACAGTTCAGTTGAGCATATCAGAAAAATACCAAAAACAGCGCTGTTAACAAAACTATCGAAAATTTTAAACACCGCATATGCAAGTCTACAATTAAGAACTAGTACAGTGTCTGGGCTTCCGAAAATTGGGGTAGAGAGTGAAGATTAATGGGACTGCATTTAGTTTTTATTAGCTTGCAAGTATATAACTGTGAATAGTACAAACATAAGCAGTATGCTTACAAACAGAAACACCGCCTGCTAACA
Source organism: Drosophila virilis (assembly GCF_030788295.1). Taxonomy (NCBI): domain Eukaryota; kingdom Metazoa; phylum Arthropoda; class Insecta; order Diptera; family Drosophilidae; genus Drosophila; species Drosophila virilis. The sequence continues at coordinate 4,086,746 of NC_091545.1, forward strand.
GAATTGCAACTTAACGAATCAATTTACAAATGTTACCTCCACCTAAAATTTACTGTTAACGAATGCTCCTCCGTTTAACAGAGGCATTATAACTTACACCACGGCTTAAAGAAAAACAACATCGCCAAAAAATTAACATAACATCACAAATGCTGACAAATCTTATAACAATACTTGAACGATGCACAATTGGCATGATAAATCACAGATTTCAGTCGATCAACGGCTTACAGAACAAATTATTGTCTGAGTGTATTTTATGCTTTTGTCAACTTCTACTTTAATTGTGAATACCCTAAATGTTAAATTGCTTTTAACGAAAGTTGCTATGTTTACAAAAAAAAAAAACATCGCCAACTAACAGAAACTCCTCACTTTAACAGAACTTAACGAAGTATGCGGACTTAAGCAGAATAACTCCTCTTTTTAACAGAAGCTCCACCAAAAACTCACCTTAACATAACAATGCTGCCACTATTGGGCGATATTACAGTGTCTTCGACAGGTATTATTGCAAAAGCTGAATGCTACACGACTGGCAATGCCAAGATTTCCCAAAAAGTGCGGGCTGATTAATTTGAATTTGAATTTGGGGCTTACGACTTACGATTTTGATGATATATGTTTAACCTTCGAAATCGACGATTAGATTATTAGATGTTCCTCGTTTTGTTACATTTTTACACTTTATTGAATGTTTATTCATATAATTATTGTTTTATTATTGCTTTGCATATTGTTATCAAGCATTTCCGTTAGAATTTAAGCAAACAACAAAAAAAAAAAACTGTCTCTCAAATATGGCAGCATTCCAATACTCTTTCTGTATCTTTTTTCGTATATATGTATATCTCTCTCTCTCTTTATGATTAAGAACATACAAACTAGCAAGCAGCTTGCAGCAGGTACGTTGAGGCCTTGTTAATAAACCGTTTAAGACTATTATCTAGTTATTTAAGTTATAGACATGCGCCAGGTTTTTCATTTTCATTTTCTTGTTTTGTTTTAATGTTGTGCGTGCGAGGGCGCTGGCTAATAAGTATTTGTGCCAAGTGCCATCTCTAGCACCATATCGATTTTGTTATCGATCGATAAAGCGGTGCCTGGCTAATTTAACAGCTGGTTGTAAAGCACAGCTTTTATCCTATTCAACTACTTATCGGTCGGCCCTCGCTTCAGTAATTAGTTGAATGTGTTTGCCATAGATATTCCCCTCTCCACCCCTTCTCAGTAGCGCTGACTCTCGCGATCCGAGTACTTGCCACTCAGCTTGCTGACCGAGTAGCGATCCGAGTAGGCATCATATTTGTCCGCCTTGTAGTTGATCTCCTGCGGCGTATAACCAATATTCTTTTGCCAGTGTCGCGTCCAGTAAAGATCCTCGTTGCGCACCTGCGATGGGGTCTTTGCGTCCCGGCACACGTACACGCAGTAGATCATGCAGCCGATCAGCGTGAGAAAGCCAAAGATGAGGAATATGATTCCCAATATCCTGCAAGATAAAGACACACACATCACAATATATGTCCAATTGTGGCATCTATGAAGACTTACCAGACATAGACGGGCTCATAGAACTGCACCACAATAACGAAGCCGAGGGTGACCAGTATGAGCCCGAGATTGAGCAGCAGCATCAGACAGCAGACGCCCTTGACATTCGGGCAGAACGGATTTGGCGCCGACATCGTCTCGATCTTGGCGCCACGTTTCGTCGTGGAGCGGCCGCTGCGGCCGGTCTTCGCCGTGCTGGCCACCGAGTAGACGCTGCGTGGTGCTCCGCGCGACACCGGACGCTGGCTGTACCGGCTGCAAGGATTCGACTCCAAAACATTAGAAGCTTTACAGGTTCCTGTGCTCTAGCCCGACTAGAAGCTAACCTCAGCTCAGCTCAGCTCCCAGCTGCTTTAACATTTAGCCTAATACCAGGACTCCAAATCCAAAAAAGGCTGGAACTAACTCCCTACTTCTTGGTTCGGTTTGTGTAGCCGGGCTTCCACATCCAAGAATTCAGGTTTGTCCTAACTGACTGACTGGTTGGAGATCCATCAGTCGTCCTATGTGATGAAGGTGCACGTTATGACGGGATATCGTTTATATTCCACTCGCAAGTGTGGAAAAATCGTGGAAAACGTTTGTGTGAAACTTTTTTGTTTAACCTTCGATCGGCCTCAAACTCATTTTCAAAGATCCGTGTTCAAATTCAATTTGGAAAATCCATTCCTATTTATTTTCACAGCTCTGCATAAGAACCTAATGAATACGTGTTTTGGCGATTTGGCAAATTCCACCCGCAACAGCGGTAAATTGGCGGAAAACGCTTGTAGGAAAAATGTTCTGTTTATCGACCGATCGGTTCGAAACTCATTTTCAAGAATCATTGAGAGAATTTATGCTATGCGTGCCGGGCATATCCACCAGTTTGTCATATTTGAAAATTCGATGCGATTCAATTGGATTTTTGGGTTTTTTTAGGGTCGTTTTCTTTCTTCTGCTCCAAATTTATACAAATTACATTCTTCAATAACTTCTTTGCAAGCCTTATATTATTTTCAGCTAGCTTCGAGATAAACCAAAAGAAACCAAAGCTAAATATCGATATCTATCGAATTTGGGAAAAGGTAGCGAAAGGGAGATAGACGGACGGACGTAAGCGAGTCGACTCGGCTGTGGCAGCTAAACAGGAATATAGAATTGGATTTATGGGCTTTGGGACTCACCTGATCTCTGAGGGCGCCTTGTAGGCGGCGCTGGTCACATAGATATCGCTGCCCGCATCGCCGGCCTGGTCGTAGCTCAGGGCGGAGGGGGCGCGCGGCGGTTGGCGCGTGGGCGGCGGTCCGCTCAGCGAGCGTGGTCCGCCGTTGTCCGGCGTGCTGGATAGGCCCATCTGGCTGTGGCTATAGCCGTCCTGCAGGTGTTGCTGTCCGTTCGTGCTGCGCACCTTGCGCGATGAATTGTAATGACCCTGCGACTGTGACTGCGGCGAGATGCGCTCGTGGGCCAGCGTGTACTCCGAGTGCGCCCGATGCGAATGCGAGTCGTCGCCGTCCGTCGAATAGCCGCGATTCGAGTGCACATACGGCGGATCGGGCGTCAGCCGGCCATGTGTGGCCACATAATGCCCGCCCTTCAGTCTGTCGAGAGGTTAACAAATTATTCAAATATTCAGCATGTTTCTTTGTCAATTTTATATTCTTGCGAAGGAAAATTGTTTGCAAGCGTGTTTCTCTCGATTCCTGCGCTACACGTCTC